>NC_069503.1:136957303-137109803 GCF_027579735.1 Bombina bombina
TACTATTAAACAAGATATGAGTGGTGACACTGGGCAAGTGGGCACAGTATACGCTGTGAGCCTGACACAAAAAAGCAGACTGATGTTTCACAGTCAAAAAAGTTTTTTTTTTTTTTAAATGTACACTTACACTACTATTAAACAAGATATGAGTGGTGGCACTGGGCAAGTGAGCACAGTATACTCTGTGAGCCTGACACAAAAAAGCAGACTGATGTTTCACAGTCCAAAAGTTTTTTTTTTTAAATGTACACTTACACTACTATTAAACAAGATATGAGTGGTGGCACTGGGCAAGTGGGCACAGTATACGCTGTGAGCCTGACACAAAAAAGCAGACTGATGTTTACCAGTCCAAAAAGTTTTTTTTTTAATTTTACACTTACACTACTATTAAACAAGATATGAGTGGTGGCACTGGGCAAGTGGGCACAGTATACGCTGTCAGCCTGACACAAAAAAAGCAGACTGATGTTTCACAGTCAAAAAAGTTTTTTTTTTTAAATGTACACTTACACTACTATTAAACAAGATATGAGTGGTGGCACTGGGCAAGTGGGCACAGTATACGCTGTGAGCCTGACACAAAGAAGCAGACTGATGTTTAACAGTCAAAAAAGTTTTTTTTTTTTACTATTTTTTTTTTTTTTTATATAATATTTTATTAATCCAACAGGGTATACAGATATGCAGGATAAACAAAACAGCCATACAAGACAAGAGAGAAAGGAAAAAATGCAGAACAAAAAAAATGCCCGTATACCAAACGTTGTATATCAAGCGTATAGCCATATACACTGAGCAAAATAAAACTACTTGCATATCCTAGCATAACTCTTGACCTATATTTACTCTGAAATATTTCTTTTTACCCAAAAATAAGAGCTTAGAGTATTCACTGTTGGGGTTTTTCAACTTTTGCAATAAAAATAATAAACAAAACAAACAAATAAAATAAAAAATAAAAATTGTTATTATTTTTTTTTCTTTTCTCCCTCTATAATTATTCTATCCTCCCATCCTCCTCCCCCACAGGTAATACTCACTTGTACACCTGTAGGTGTTACCAAAAAATATTCTTATCCCCCACCTCGAGTCTCAAATAATTATCTCACGAAAACCAGTTACCCAAGCTGGAGGGAACAGCTCAAGTATAACCAACTCTAGAAAGGCTATAGAATTTAAGAAAGGCAATAAAATACGTCTTTGAATAGGAAGAGGGTAAGACCTAATTAGCGGAAGCCAATCCAGAAGAAAAATTCCTACCCTACTATCCACTAAAAATATAGGCCTAGATTTAGAGTTCGGCGGTAGCCGTCAAAACCAGCGTTAGAGGCTCCTAACGCGGGTTTTTTACGCACTCCGGTATTTAGAGTTTATTTACCGCGACTCAAAATACACCTAACGCTCAACTTTCTACCGCCACCTCAGACCCAGTAGTAAACATATACCGCACAAAAAAACATCCACGAATCACAAAACAAATATTACACAAAGTACACTTACACTCATACAAACACAACACTATCTTTATTTTTCGTATTTTTTATTTTTTCTTTAAAATACAAAGGATTAAAGTTGCGAGATCTCGGGTGTTTGAAAAAAATCCACACAAATCCATTTTCCCATTGACTTACATGGACATACGGGAAAAGACCCTCATATACCTACATCTAACGAATAACATTATCACAAACATACACTCATCGATGCATACAAACAATATACACCACATTACATACACAAAATATTTATTTATTACAAAAAGAACACGATTTAGTTACTTTTTCACACAAGCTCATGACGTCACTCACTTTACGAGGAAAACCAGTCTTAGAAAAAAAAATATAGAAATCTTTGGAGCCTCCATTGACTTCTATTGGGAAGACGTGCTCGTGCACGCGAAACCCTCATTTCCCTAACGCACGCAAATAGCGTAGACTGAAAAACTCCAAATACCAGCGCTAGAAAATACATGATTTCATGCGTTAGACCCAGCTATGATAAATAGATAAAGAAATGACTATTTCCCTATGGTGGACTTATGTTTTTTAATATTAAATATTCACCACACCATAAATATTTTTAACACTTTTAGATTACATCAACTACAAATCCCCATCACTAGTAACACATTATTATTTCAATAAAATTACATTTACAATTAAAATAAAATTCAATACACATTTCTGGATTCACAAACACTACACAATGGGAAACATCTCTCATTTACCTTTATTATTGCATTTCTGTTATTCAACTCATATGCTTGCAGCAACTGCATATCTACATAGGCTTAACACATGATCACTCATGGATGCACATACATTACTTTTAACATTCACTCATACATGTGCATTCAAATGATGGGGGAAAAACACATTACATTCTCTCTAGGAATCACAAAACACAACATATGGATTTTACTGTACTTTTAACATCATGATTCCATCACCAGAAACCATTAGGAATTACGTACAACAAGAACATCATTACACCAGATTACAGATGTCACTTTATGGGAAGGAACAACAATGCCAGACCGCTATATAGAAGTCAGCATATGTGGGACACAATCACAATATATACGTACATGTACATAACACGCATCACCCATCACGCAACCACAAAGCACACATTTAGATTTTATTCAGCACACAATAACAATGTAGCACAATACAACAACACAATGAGGATTTCACAACTACATAGGCAGGTTAATAATATCATGACGTCATTAGAAGATTCAACCATACACATCACAGATTCACCACTGTACCGCCCCTTTAGGAACTTTAACACTCAATACTACAATACAACATATACGTAAAACACACTTTTGAACAGCATTATTATGGAGATTTCAATGGGACAATTCAGAAATATTGTCAGATCGCACATCAATTATATATATAATACTACAGATGACAGCCGGAAGTTATTCAGTATTCGTGCAATTTTTATGGGACGCATACAATATCGTCAGATCGAAAATCAATTATATATATAATACTACAGATGACAGCCGGAAGTTATTCAGTATTAGTGCGATTTGAAAGGGACGCGTACAATATTCACATCTCGGCAATCACTTATATATACAATACTACAGATGACAGCCGGAAGTTATTCAGTATTAGTGCGATTTGAAAGGGACGCATACAATATTGACTGCTCGGAAATCACTTATATATACAATACTACAGATGACAGCCGGAAGTTCTTCAGTATTATTGCGATTTTACAGGGACGCATACAATATTGACATCTCAGCAATCACTTATATATACAATACTACAGATGGCAGACGGGAAGTTATTCAGTATTAGTGCGATTTGAAAGGGACGCATACAATATTGACAGCTCGGCAATCACTTATATATACAATACTACAGATGGCAGACGGGAATTTCGGAATTATTATTGCGATTTGAAAGGGACGCGTACAATATTGACAGCTCGGCAATCACTTATATATACAATACTACAGATGACAGCCGGAAGTTCTTCAGTATTATTGCGATTTTACAGGGACGCATACAATATTGACATCTCAGCAATCACTTATATATACACAATACTACAGATGGCAGACGGGAAGTTATTCAGTATTAGTGCGATTTGAAAGGGACGCATACAATATTGACAGCTCGGCAATCACTTATATATACAATACTACAGATGGCAGACGGGAATTTCGGAATTATTATTGCGATTTGAAAGGGACGCGTACAATATTGACAGCTCGGCAATCACTTATATATACAATACTACAGATGACAGACGGGAAGTTCTGAATTATTATTGCGATTTTAAAGGGACGCATACAATATTGACAGCTCTGAAATCACTTATATATACAATACTACAGATGTTACTTTATCATTTACAAACAATATTGCAGCAACATTGATCGATCACATTCGATGCACATTATACACAACTATGCACTTTCATTCATGTTAGCCTGGACGTGTGCTTGTTACTATAACATCGCGTTTAGGAAATATTGATTACGCATATGATCAAACATTACAAACATGCACTGTATGTGTGATATTTGACACTTTCACATTGAGAATCATTGTTTGAAACTAACATTTCAGCAAACAACAAATAAACGCCCACTGTCAAAGCATTCGCGCCGCTCACATACAAACAGGTGAATACAATCAGCAATCATTACAAACTCACTACCATTGGACTAATTGTACTATAAATCCCCCAAACAACATGGCCAATGCATCACTTGTGATCCACATCAGATCAAGTGCTTACCTTGTTACGCTGTTTTGAAAGATGGATGACGATGACATGGTAGACGCTGCTGGTGGTGCTATTGGCGAACTAGCTGTTGGTCGAATCAGGCAGCCTCGGCGGCTCAGACCGAGACGAAGGGGTCGTCTGGTTCGAGGTCCTCGTGTCTACAGGGTGAGACCCACCTTGGAAAACATGAGTGACTTTGAGGTTTTTGATAAGTATCGGCTCGATCGCGAACAGCTCATTGGCCTTTACGATCTTCTTAAACCTCATTTGGAGCCACGTATACAAATAAGGACTGCTGTTCCCCCCATGAGTAAGATGCTAAGCTGTCTATACGTCCTGGCCTCCGGGAGTTTTCAATCCGGAGAACTGTACATGCATGGCCTGTCTCAAGGTACATTCTCTGGGGTGTTTGATAACTTTCTGAACGCCATGGTACGTATCAGTAAGCAATACATAGGATTCCCACAGAATGATGGTGATTGGAGGCGCCTGAAGCGGGAATTCTTTGATATTGCTCAATTGCCCAATGTCTTGGGAGCCATTGATTGTACCCACATTGCGCTGCGTGCTCCAATTGATGACTTGCCCTTCAGAAATCGCAAACATTTTCATAGCCTCAACGTGCAGTATGTTTGTGACGCACGGATGAGGATTATGCATGTGTATGCGAATTTTGGAGGTGCTTGTCATGATGCCCGCATCCTCTCTCTGTCGTCCCTGTGGAGACAGTTTGAGGAAAGACAAATGCCCCCTGGTTATCTCGTTGGTGAGTATTAGTGCACAACATGGTTAATTATTTTGACAATTGCCCCTGTATTTTTTAACTGTTAGCGTCATGTTCAGCTATAGGATTAAATTTAACCATTTGTTATTTACCGACGCTAATGTCTATTTTTATTGAAATGCAGATATGTAGCATGTCTTACCTTAAGTGTTCAGATAGAGAATGCAATGTAAACATGTAGTTAGCATTTTACACAAGGTTTGGTTTAGGAGAAATACGCATATGTAGCATGTCTTAGATGAAATGGCAAGATATTATCTCATGCAATTTAACCCTGTCATTGTCTTTTTCTGCTAATGTCTAGTTTTATTGAAATGCAGATATGTAGCATGTCTTACCTTAAGTGTTCATATAGAGAATGCAATGTAAACATGTAGTTAGCATTTTACACAAGGTTTGGTTTAGGAGAAATACGCATATGTAGCATGTCTTAGATGAAATGGCAAGATATTATCTCATGCAATTTAACCCTGTCATTGTCTTTTTCTGCTAATGTCTAGTTTTATTGAAATGCAGATATGTAGCATGTCTTACCTTAAGTGTTCATATAGAGAATGCAATGTAAACATGTAGTTAGCATTTTACACAAGGTTTGGTTTAGGAGAAATACGCATATGTAGCATGTCTTAGATGAAATAGCAAGATATTATCTCATGCAATTTAACCCTGTCATTGTCTATTTCTGCTAATGTCTAGTTTTATTGAAATGCAGATATGTAGCATGTCTTACCTTAAGTGTTCATATAGAGAATGCAATGTAAACATGTAGTTAGCATTTTACACAAGGTTTGGTTTAGGAGAAATACGCATATGTAGCATGTCTTAGATGAAATAGCAAGATATTATCTCATGCAATTTAACCCTGTCATTGTCTATTTCTGCTAATGTCTAGTTTTATTGAAATGCAGATATGTAGCATGTCTTACCTTAAGTGTTCATATAGAGAATGCAATGTAAACATGTAGTTAGCATTTTACACAAGGTTTGGTTTAGGAGAAATACGCATATGTAGCATGTCTTAGATGAAATGGCTAGATACAGATTTATATATAATTTATTTTATTTTTTTTATGTTTCTGACAACTTTTAATATGGATTATGGTTTTTAAAAAATATATTTATACAACAATATACTAGTTTAAGTATTCTGTTTGAATTATGTTCTGTTCTAAATTTATAGGTGATTCTGGGTACATGAGCCGGCCTTGGCTCATTACCCCCTTGCGTAGCCCAACTGATGTGTCTGAGGAGCGCTACAATAGGGCTCATAAGAGAACCAGGGCGGTGGTTGAAAGGATGTTCGGGCTCCTGAAGATGAGATTCAGGTGCCTGGACCGTTCTGGAGGAGCACTCCAGTACAACCCAAAGAAGGTGGCTAAGATCGTTGTAGCCTGTAGCGTCCTGCATAATATTGCACAGCGGGCTGGGATGCTGCAGGCCGTCCCGGTGGACAGAGACCTCCTCAGAGATGAGGAGGATGATCCTGTTCTAGAGGGGGAATTCCAGGACGAGGGACTTGATGTCAGAGCAGACGTCATCAACCGCCACTTTAGACGGTAAATAATAGAAGTTACACTGGAGTATTTTCAATAGATGTGAACTCTAGGGAAATGACAAGTAGAGAATTGTGCAAACATGTTAGTATTGATCAAATGTTAGAATAATATTTATTTCTCATAATATAGGTGATGCTCTGGGCATTGGGTCCTATAGCGAGTCTTTGCCACCTGGTTTTTATAGAGGACATCAGATGGTAAGTAGAAATGTATGGACTGTTGCTGGCATGATTTGTACACAAATACATAATATGGCATACATTTTTAAAAATATAACTTTGTTTACACATTACTTATGTACATAATCAGAAAGGGATACTCTAGAATGACTATGGTTCAATGTCACACAGAGGTTTGTTCTGCTCAATATGACTCATCTTCACACTTGATAGAAAATAACACAGGTTCATACACAGGCTTAGTAAGCTAGTGATAGATATTTAGTATGAAATGGGGGGTGGGAGAGGGGTACAGAACTGATTCACACACTTGTATGAAATCTTTATATATAATTTCTTACATTAGGGAGATGACTTAATATAAAGACTGAAAGGGAACAATTTGAAGCCTGACAGTGAAGATTTCCAAGACTGACAGTGGGGAAAAAGCCAAGATTGAAATTGAAGTATACCAATGGGATCATGTCTGGCATATTTAAATTCTGCTGACCTTGAAAACCATACAAAGACATGTTCACATGGTAAGTGCAAACTATTTGATAGAATAAGGCTGTGGAGACATCCTATTGGAGACACTTAGATGATTTTCTATTTTGTAGATGGTATTTCCCAGTCCTCTATTTAATGAACTGATGAATAAGACACCTATTGAAGATCAACTGTTTACCCCTGAATTGACATTCAAAGACCATGCATTGTCCAGGTTGGTGTACCAATGCATGCTAGTGAAGACTGTAGAATATTAGTAGCTTACATACATTAGTCATATTTAGTTCTTAATTAGATATTTAGGGATCACAATCAGACACTTAGATGATTTTCCTTTTTAGATGGTATTTCCCAGTCCTCTATTTAATGAACTGATGAATAAGACACCTATTGAAGATCAACTGTTTACCCCTGAATTGACATTCAAAGACCATGCATTGTCCAGGTTGGTGTACCAATGCATGCTAGTGAAGACTGTAGAATATTAGTAGCTTACATACATTAGTCATATTTAGTTCTTAATTAGATATTTAGGGATCACAATCAGACACTTAGATGATTTTCCTTTTTAGATGGTATTTCCCAGTCCTCTATTTAATGAACTGATGAATAAGACACCTATTGAAGATCAACTGTTTACCCCTGAATTGACATTCAAAGACCATGCATTGTCCAGGTTGGTGTACCAATGCATGCTAGTGAAGACTGTAGAATATTAGTAGCTTACATACATTAGTCATATTTAGTTCTTAATTAGATATTTAGGGATCACAATCAGACACTTAGATGATTTTCCTTTTTAGATGGTATTTCCCAGTCCTCTATTTAATGAACTGATGAATAAGACACCTATTGAAGATCAACTGTTTACCCCTGAATTGACATTCAAAGACCATGCATTGTCCAGGTTGGTGTACCAATGCATGCTAGTGAAGACTGTAGAATATTAGTAGCTTACATACATTAGTCATATTTAGTTCTTAATTAGATATTTAGGGATCACAATCAGACACTTAGATGATTTTCCTTTTTAGATGGTATTTCCCAGTCCTCTATTTAATGAACTGATGAATAAGACACCTATTGAAGATCAACTGTTTACCCCTGAATTGACATTCAAAGACCATGCATTGTCCAGGTTGGTGTACCAATGCATGCTAGTGAAGACTGTAGAATATTAGTAGCTTACATACATTAGTCATATTTAGTTCTTAATTAGATATTTAGGGATCACAATCAGAAAAAGGAATACATATTATAGTTGATATAGAGGTATTTGAATGGACATGAAATATTACATTTATGTTCAGCATACATATATTGTTTACATGTGATATACATTATTATGTATAAATTTAATTTTTGAAATTTAAATATTATTTTTAATCAACAATATAATGGTGTATGTATTTCATTAATTTAAAATGAATGTAATGATTATGTGTAAAAAATGTTGATCAAAGTTAGAGCATAGACACCATATGATTTTAAATGTATTTTATGAATATTTTACAACGTGTGTATTAACTTTGTTCCATTTTTATTATTTGTCATTTCAGATTGGCATCTGATGACTTCATGGAATATTTAATTATTTTCTATTAAATATATATTTTTTTTTTAGCAGATTCTAATATATATCAATATAATCTGTAAATAAATAAAACTTGGACTCCCATGACTGATAGTTGGCTATTTGACAAGCACATGCATAAGAGAAAATAATGCATTAATAGTAGAAAATAAAATTCTTCAGAGAATATTAAAAGATATATTTTAACATTAATTGGGGAGTCATATTCTTCAATGCTTTTATATTGAAAAAGTATATATTAAAAATATTTAGGATATGTATTAATATTATGATTGTTTTAACATTTAATAAGGTGAAGTGGTTCAATTACATGAAAGTGACAGTGTTGTTGAATGTAAAAAGAATTGTATAAGATCATGTATCTTCCTTAGGTATCTCAAAACATTATTAGAAAATATTTTACAATTATTACATTTATAAATGGTAGGTCATTTAACTTTATAATTTTTAATAATTAGTTATTGGATGCCAGGTTAATCTATGTAATTTTCTAGTGGAGTCATTTAACTATACTTAGTAATATTATGTATTTATTACAATCTTACCTCTTGGGTTAGACATCAAATATCTATATAGAATGTAATTTCCCCTTTAGTTTATTTTGTCAATGTTAAATCAAAATACAATATGTTTGGGTCCTTAAAGGGGTCATTCAAAATGTATATTTTGTATACATTGTTACAAATATCATACAAGAATTTAAACATATTTAGAATGTACTATAGAATTACATTCAGTCTTTAAATATACTTGTTAAAATAAAAATAAATGCACATATCTTAGTCAATGATATAAGGCATCTATATGCAAACAACAATCAGCATCAAAATAGCCTATGTAGAGATGTATTTAATCCACGAATATATATAATTACAATATAATAATTGAATAACAAAACATATAAAGTTGGTCAAATATAAGATTATGATACAAAATGCATACATAACATATAGCTTAATGTCCCTCTACGCTGAAGGCTAAAAAAGACCTCATTTAATAAATATATTTCAGTCAGTGTGTAAAACAATCTAGAAGTTAATCTAAATTTGCTTTACTCATATGTTAGACTCATTTAGCAAAAGGAAGGTGCCTAGGTTTATGATATATTAAGCATTATTGTGAAATGTTTATTTAAAGGGACATGAACTCAAAATATACTTAAAGGTAGCCATTTAAAAAAACAAAGATTTATACATTCTGAATGAGTATTCTATTTTAATCAACTTTAAAACTTGTCTCATATTATGAATGCTCATTGTGATGTTGCTATCATTACTTTAGAAATAAGGCAGTAAATAGCTAATTTATTTGCTTCAGTACTCTGGACAGAACTTGATTGTTTGGAATAATTGATGCAACAATCGTCAAGGACAACCCAGGTTTTTATTAAACAATTGTCCGTAATATAAAATATCATTATTGTTTTTCAAAGAAACATAACAAGATAACTTAACATTTGATAATCGTATTAAATAATAAAGTTGATTAACATTTCATGCTCAATCACCAATGGTAAATTTTTTTGGACAGTGTCCCTTTAAGAGCTTGAAATAGTGTATTTACTTCTCTTCCTATCTTGACATACTTTGCTTGAAAAGCATATCGAGATAGGCTCAGTAGATGAAGATTGGTGGATGCACAGAGATGCCTTATGTGATTGGCTCAACCATGTGCATTTAAATTTCTTATGTTGAGGATATATAAATACTAAGAGAAAATGATTTACATTTTAAAGTCTAAACAATCTTCTATCTCTACAGATCATTTGATACAATTGTTTGTAATGTCTCTTTAAAACTAAAGACGCCATTGCACAATAACATATATGAGCACTTCAGAGAAATACAAGCTCGAGGTTTATTTGCGAATAACAAAGCTGTAGTTTAACATTTATAAACAGATTATCAAAGTTACTGACATTCTTCCCGGAATTTTAACATTAATAAATATTGCGTGGGAAACGCATCTTCAAACACCAGATTAGCATATTTAAACATTAGTGTAATGTCACGCAATAGCACACAATCAATGTGCATTATAAATACATTTAATAGAGCAATGTCAATACTTCACAATAAATTTATTTAAAGAACAATAAAGACATACAATATTAAATGTGTATTTGTATTAAAGAAACAGACCGTTATTAAACCGAGAAATGTCTACAACATTAATAATGTGACAGGATTAGATTTTAAAGAGTATTTAATCATTAATATTTCACGGATCACGGATATTAAATCTGCGTCACACATATCCGCATGACAGGCCCATGAGTTACAAATAAGTCTACATGAAAAATGAAGTTACAGCACCACCAAGCGGTATGTGTAAGGAAGTTACTAAGATATGAAACATTAAGGAACGGCCAATCAGAGTTCATCACACAAACACAACTTGAGTCAGGATGGTCTCACAGACATTATAACAATATTTCAAACTTTTATCCAATCAGATGTACAGATAAATTGTCCCATGGTGCATCTCATGTTTACTTCACCATATAAAAGTCCATTACACGTTGCCATCTTTGTCAGTTCTCTAATGCCTGCAGGCAATATATATTATTATTATACAACCCAGCAGGCATGTCAGTTCCCAGGTTCACCAAGGAGGAGAGCGCTGCACTGGTCCACGCCGTCAAGGACTTTTATCCCCAGCTGTTTGGGAACAAGAGGAGCTCGACAGATGCGCCTGTTAAGAAGGCCCTCTGGGAGTCTATCACCAATGCGGTTAGATTGGTGTGTGACGTCCAGAGGACCCAGGATCAGATCATGAGGAGATTCGGAGATATGAGGTTGCGTTTATCGAAAAAAGTCAACCTCATAAGGGACTGGGTACAAGCCCGTAAAAGAGGGGGCCAAAGAAAGGCCCCGCGGAAACTGTACCTACTCCCTTATGAGGTGACTTTATGCGAGCTCCTCAATCTCCGGGTCCCCAAAAGATTTAGATCCTCGCCATCCTCGGCCTCCTCTTCTTCCCTCCCAGCTGCGGGATCTGAAAGTCCTGACGCGGGGGACAGGGCAGATGCTTCTCCGTCCGGTGGCCTGGGAGGACCCGATAGAGAATCTGAACCAGGTAATTATCCAACTTCATATAATATTTATAATGTTAAAAATCCAAAATGTGTATTTAGTCAGATACTAAACCTATACAGATCTCACAACATACACTACATATGATGTTTAGATATCTGATTTTACATTAGTGATACATGAAATTGGAATGATGTTTCTTGCGCTCTACAGAATATGCGTCACAGAGCGGAAATGTAATTTCGCATCCACGTTAACATGGGTTTGCGGAAAGTGGCATTGCTTTATACATGTTGGTCAAATGACGGATGCGTAATTCCGCTTGGAATCATTGCGCAATGATCGCGAAAATGGCATTTCTCATCCACGTTAACATGGGTTTGCGGAAAGTGGCATTGCTTTATACATGTTGGTCAAATGACGGATGCGTAATTCCGCTTGGAATCATTGCGCAATGATCGCGAAAATGGCATTTCTCATCCACGTTAACATGGGTTTGCGGAAAGTGGCATTGCTTTATACATGTTGTTAAAAATTAAATGGAAAATCTTAGATTAGTGAAGAATACAGTATTCTTATTTTAAATATTATATCTAATAAAAAACGAATAATACTAATAAATTATAACATATGGCCATCAATTGATGATTATGTAATAACAAGCATATATTCTTAAAGATACAGTAAACAACACAACTGATTGAAAATAAGAGTCCAGGATATATTTATCATTCATTTAATTGCGGAAACTATTAACTCATGGGACTACCAAAGGATTAATATTTTTCTATTGATTTGTTATTAATGTAAATATTTTAAACATGGCATGATTAGTATTAATGATATGCAATCCTCATTTAATATATTACAGATATGGATGTGGCTGCTGGATCCTCAAGCCAGGGCTTGTCACAGTATGGTATGTCTCATTTTAATTGACATTTGTCTTAGAAACATGGAATGAACATTACATACTAAATACACATTGTTCTATATTTATATGTAATGTCTATTTAATAGATGAAAATTATATAATTATTCGGATATACTTAAATAACATATTTGATTTTAATTGCATGCTCAATACCATTCATTACATCAACATATGGAGTAGATAATTCATTAACAAACAACAACATTGTGGAATCTATTTAATTTTAGATTAAAGGGATACTGAACTACAATTATTAATATTGTCTTTCACATACAGTATGCAATATTAATAAACATAAAATATAATACTATCATCATATGTGACATATTCTATTGCTAAATGTAGTTTAAAATAAAGAAAGTACGTTTATGTGCATCTAAATATTTGTTGACCAACCTGGGTTTATATTGATGATTGGTGGATACCTTCAACAAACAATATTTATTGAATCCAATATTCCTTATCTGCCTTTAAGATTAATATCGAACAACATTCGAATTATAATAGGAGTCAATGTTAAATCATTTTTTACAGTTTGAACATAGAAATCAATTATTTAAATTAATCATGTCAGTGTCCCTTTAAGACAAAATAGATTCATTCATCATTACATTATTTTTATTAAAAACTATTGATATATAAATCTAATTATCTGTTGGAGTTACTTTATATATATCTGCATACTCTAACAGCACCATGATTACATATTAGTAATAATAAAGTTTGTTATGTATTGTGATAAATATGTGTTGTGTCCTAAACAAGATTACTGTACATTGAAAAAATGGCTCGATGTGACACATGTTTGTTTAGATTTGTCAACAGATGCTCCTCAATATGTGGTTTGTGTGTATTCTTGTAACTTCTTAAGGACATATGACGGAATTATTCCGTCATAAAACAATTGAGCTAAGTGAAAGCTGTGTCCTTAAAGGGTTAAGAACATTGATCATTGGGTATATTTAGATATGCAATAGCAGCATCTGAGATGAATTTGATGTCTAATGTAGTCTGACATTAAACATATGTTGAATACAGATATGTTTACAGAATCCCCTTGATTCAATCAAGCATTTTCTGGTGTAATGACTGCTCTATTATTCACATTTTAAAGTTGATTAATGTTAAAATTCTAGACAGATGTGATTTAGTGATATCCAAAATGTGTTTAATAATATATATCTATATCATTCATAGAGAGAGTTGGTGTGGGGAGCCCACAGGAATCCAGCAGTGACATAGAGCCGCCTTTGCGGTCTCCTGGTAAGTCCATTGACTCATTTATATGTAATTGAAGGTGTATTGCTAATCAATATTATGATCATGATTCCGATGAAGCATAACATTATAAAAAATCATAGAATTTATCTTCTGATTATATATTTATTTTTTATATTGAGCGATTAATAATTTCTACTTTATTATTCTACACATTTGTTATTCATAAGATGTCTAACATATGTTTTTTTCATTTTTTTTTTTTTTTAACAACAGTCATCAAGTGATACACACATGAGAAATCTTAAATGTTCTATGTACTATGCTTTTATGAATTTAACATTAAGACAAACAATACATTAAGATTCTGATTTATTGACAATAACAAATCTATTGTCATTTGTATGCTCCATCAAAATGATGTAAATCATAACTTTGTGTGTGTATATCTTTAATGCAACATTGATGTGCGTATTTGAGCAACAGTAACATATGTTATAATATCTGATCTTAAGGTGTACACAACATGTTATGTTTTACAGAGATTGATGTCACATGTGGGATGGAGGAGGAAGAGGCTGCCTTGGAGTCTGATGGTATGTGAAATATATCTATCATGTTTCCAACATGTTTCTTTTTTTGAAATCATTTTATTGAAGACATTCAAAGTCTACAGCTTTTTCCCTTTAAAAAGGAATATTATTTGTCTGTTCAAATACACTACTGCCCCCTTTCTATATCAGGCAGCATGAAAATCTGCTTGTATATATTTTTTTAAGAATATATAATTCATGCCATCATTATGTCACATGCATATTCCATGCCAAAACACAATAATAAGTTTCACATTGTACAGACAGTCATTGAGATTCATCTGAGTGCCTATATAGATACCATATCCTCATTTCAGAATAGTTTACAGATTCAAACACACTTCGAGGTATATTGAAAACATAATCAATTTTAAATGCGTTGATTTGATGTCAGGATGTATGAGATGTTAATATATTTATTTTACATTTTCAGATGGATCCACCACTTCTGGTCATCTGGATTCCGCCCCTGCCCAGTCACAGACCCCTCCCCGTGCACACACCCCTGACCATGGCCACACCTCTGCACACACCCAGAGCCCTTCCCATCACCAAACCCATGACCATGCCCCGACCACTGCCAGCCCTTCCCATATTTCATATCCTGTCCCTCCCAAAAAACGCCCATACACCCCCCTTCGCCGCTCTCCCCGTATTCTGGCCCGTACAGCTGCCCAGACCCAAACTCCCCACTCCCCAGCTGTACGGCCTACCCTGGAGCAGCAGCTCACCACTCCCCAAGCCATTCCCATCCCTCCCCGAGCCAATCCCATCCCTTCCCCCTGTTTAAACCTTCATTGTCCTGGGTGTCAGATTGTCCTTCCCAGGCACAGCTGTAAGTATCATTCTAAATACACTTTATAAGATACTTAAAGGTACAGTGAAGTTAAATTGGTTAAATTGTGATTCAAATCCAGCATGCAATGTTAAGCCAATGTATCATAGAATACTCTTATGAATTATTCGTCATTCTCTTGATATATTTATTGAAAACAACTTATTCCTATAATTAGTTTAAACAATAAAATAAATGTGGCCATCATTTCTTTATTGTTGGATGAATGTATCCATCAACCAGCATGCACAAACAAGGTTCATCAACAAATATTGGCTTCCATAAAAACCAACATTCTTGCATTCAAAATATAGCTTGACAATTAAAACATATAATGAATATGTGTAATTTCTAAAGATTTGTCATGTCATGCTCTATCTGAATCAGTCCATTAAATATTTAGGTTCAGTGTCCCTTTAATTGGATATCACTACATATACCAAACACCACTACTTGGATCCAAAATTTTATGTCCAAATGTGGATACATTATCTCTTGTCTAACCCAGTGGGAATGTAATTTCTTCTGGTTGCTATGTTTACACAGCTTGTCCTCAATGCCAAAATGTTTAAGGATAGGTGTGCCTACCACAGTCTAAATTGAATTTTTAAATTGCTGATGTAAGTACAATGTAAATCCTTTAACAAGATTTGATACACTCAAGCTGTATAAGTGGATCATCTAAAACCAATTAAAGGGTTCAACATGTTTGAGTAACATGAGCCTTTAATGATTTCTGTCTGTCTGAATAACCTAATTCATGTGTAAAGAATATATGAAAAATAATTGATGTAAATAATTATTTGTCTTTATGATGACAATGTATGTATTAAAATCTTTTATTCTGTTGTGTAATTATCCTTAATATTAATTTTTATTTTATTTTAGGCTGTGACTCAGCATGGCTCATGCTAGAAGGGATAGCAAGAGTAGAGCAGGCCGTGTTGAGGAACGCAGCTGTCCTGAGAGGGATGAACGACACCATGCAGGCCCAGCTCCGGGTTCAGGACTTGACTCTGCGTGAAATTATGCAATTACGTTCAAGGCCTGAATCTGGAGCTGGACATGCACAGGACAATGAAGAGGATGACCAGTAAGTGGAGGATCTGGATATGCTCCATGGTGGCAGATAATAATCCTCCGTCCACATGTTGAATTTGTATTTATATTGTTGCCCTTTGGCCTTTTTATCAGTTTTTTGTTGTGCCTGTTGCACTCTTTTACCTTGTCATGTGTCTCCAATGAGGCTATGCTGGCCCTTGGCAACTCTCTTCATGGACTGTGATGCACTGTGTTACCTTGCCATGTGTCTCCAATGGGGCTATGCTGGCCCTTGGCAACTCTCTTCATGGACTGTGATGCACTGTGTTACCTTGCCATGTGTCTACAATGGGGCTATGCTGGCCCTTGGCAACTCTCTTCATGGACTGTGATGCACTGTGTTACCTTGTCATGTGTCTCCAATGGGGCTATGCTGGCCCTTGGCAACTCTCTTCATGGACTGTGATGCACTGTGTTACCTTGTCATGTGTCTCCAATGAGGCTATGCTGGCCCTTGGCAACTCTCTTCATGGACTGTGATGCACTGTGTTACCTTGTCATGTGTCTCCAATGAGGCTATGCTGGCCCTTGGCAACTCTCTTCATGGACTGTGATGCACTGTGTTACCTTGTCATGTGTCTCCAATGAGGCTATGCTGGCCCTTGGCAACTCTCTTCATGGACTGTGATGCACTGTGTTACCTTGTCATGTGTCTCCAATGGGGCTATGCTGGCCCTTGGCAACTCTCTTCATGGACTGTGATGCACTGTGTTACCTTGTCATGTGTCTCCAATGAGGCTATGCTGGCCCTTGGCAACTCTCTTCATGGACTGTGATGCACTGTGTTACCTTGTCATGTGTCTCCAATGAGGCTATGCTGGCCCTTGGCAACTCTCTTCATGGACTGTGATGCACTGTGTTACCTTGCCATGTGTCTCCAATGAGGCTATGCTGGCCCTTGGCAACTCTCTTCATGGACTGTGATGCACTGTGTTACCTTGTCATGTGTCTCCAATGGGGCTATGCTGGCCCTTGGCAACTCTCTTCATGGACTGTGATGCACTGTGTTACCTTGTCATGTGTCTCCAATGAGGCTATGCTGGCCCTTGGCAACTCTCTTCATGGACTGTGATGCACTGTGTTACCTTGTCATGTGTCTCCAATGAGGCTATGCTGGCCCTTGGCAACTCTCTTCATGGACTGTGATGCACTGTGTTACCTTGCCATGTGTCTCCAATGGGGCTATGCTGGCCCTTGGCAACTCTCTTCATGGACTGTGATGCACTGTGTTACCTTGTCATGTGTCTCCAATGGGGCTATGCTGGCCCTTGGCAACTCTCTTCATGGACTGTGATGCACTGTGTTACCTTGTCATGTGTCTCCAATGAGGCTATGCTGGCCCTTGGCAACTCTCTTCATGGACTGTGATGCACTGTGTTACCTTGTCATGTGTCTCCAATGAGGCTATGCTGGCCCTTGGCAACTCTCTTCATGGACTGTGATGCACTGTGTTACCTTGCCATGTGTCTCCAATGGGGCTATGCTGGCCCTTGGCAACTCTCTTCATGGACTGTGATGCACTGTGTTACCTTGTCATGTGTCTCCAATGGGGCTATGCTGGCCCTTGGCAACTCTCTTCATGGACTGTGATGCACTGTGTTACCTTGTCATGTGTCTCCAATGAGGCTATGCTGGCCCTTGGCAACTCTCTTCATGGACTGTGATGCACTGTGTTACCTTGCCATGTGTCTCCAATGGGGCTATGCTGGCCCTTGGCAACTCTCTTCATGGACTGTGATGCACTGTGTTACCTTGCCATGTGTCTCCAATGGGGCTATGCTGGCCCTTGGCAACTCTCTTCATGGACTGTGATGCACTGTGTTACCTTGTCATGTGTCTCCAATGGGGCTATGCTGGCCCTTGGCAACTCTCTTCATGGACTGTGATGCACTGTGTTACCTTGTCATGTGTCTCCAATGAGGCTATGCTGGCCCTTGGCAACTCTCTTCATGGACTGTGATGCACTGTGTTACCTTGCCATGTGTCTCCAATGGGGCTATGCTGGCCCTTGGCAACTCTCTTCATGGACTGTGATGCACTGTGTTACCTTGCCATGTGTCTCCAATGGGGCTATGCTGGCCCTTGGCAACTCTCTTCATGGACTGTGATGCACTGTGTTACCTTGTCATGTGTCTCCAATGGGGCTATGCTGGCCCTTGGCAACTCTCTTCATGGACTGTGATGCACTGTGTTACCTTGTCATATGGCTCATATATTCCTTATTTTTAAAAGATTATTTATAAACGTTGTGTATGTTTTCTTACATACTAATAAAATAAATTTTATTTCACAAATCTTTGTCCTCATTCTTCCTGTTATTTTTTGCAAGCTCTAGTTTATGTTGTTTATCCTTAAAGGGACCTAACAAATCTATTTGTTATAATGAAATCATATATGTAAGACAATAGTAAATGACTTTAAGATTAACATCTCCAATGTAATCTTATTATTTGTGTTTATATTATTTTCTCTTAGCTCTATCATTGCCTGATTATGATTAGCAGAGTAATTTCTTTATATATGTATATATATTTTTGTATTTGTGTATATATGTATATTTAAATGTTCATATCCATGTGTGTATTTATAAACTCTGCATGAATTGATGCACCTTTACAAAATGATCTGAGTATTGATACAATGATATAATCCCTGTAAAGTGTTCATTTTATTTAAATAGTATTGACTATGTGTATGCTCTTTTTAAAAACAAAATAATGTCCCTTTAAGTGATGTTGATCACTATTGTAAATGAATGTATTTCCATTTGTAAAGCGTTTTTGTCCTTTTTACAAGAACAAGGACATATAATTTTATTAATAAACAATCTTATTGTAATGTTGACAGCACCTGTATTTCATTTTCAAATCTATATTATTGTCAAAGTGTAACCAAATCAATCTCTGTGTGTAATACAAATAATGTAGATGATGAATATTAGTTAACTAATATGTTAACAAAATACATCTCCTCCCATATATGGCTATAGGTAGGCTGACCATAATTAAACTTGAATAAATGACACGTTTAATCAATACATGTATAACTATTGTTATTCAACAACAATCCAAACATATCTTAAAACATCAATGGCATATGTATTTCTCATGTGTATCTTTTAAATGTTAAAGATATACACCATAGCTATAGTTCAAGGGACAGTCAAGTCCGAAAAGATGATTCATGATTTGGTGACATTCCTAGATAGCAATCTACACACATACTAGTTCCTAAAATATAAATACGTTTCTTAATGATATGCCAAGATGTCACTGAGTCCTTGTATTGTCTGCGGTTTTTCAGCGATCTCGGATGCGCCATGTTGCTTAAGACGTCACCTGCCAGGCTGTCCAATGATTCCTTGTATTGACTGACGTTCTTACGTGATCAGGAATATGCCTTTTATTGGATTGCGTTTTGACGCGATCAAGGATGCGCCTTTTTTTTTTGGGCGTTCTTACGTGATCAATAATGTGCCTTTCATTGGATGGCGTTCTTACGTGATCAAGGAAGCGCCATGTTAAGACGGCACATGTAAAGTTAAAAAAACGTGTGATTGGATTGCGTAGTCCCGCAATATTTGTGCACGTTAAAAACGTTTGTGACTGCATGCAATTTTAAAAAGCTTGCGAATATGTATTATTTGCATCATGTTACATTGTTGACCCGTAGCTGATAAAGACCAACACATTCTCTTTTGCTGGATGTCTGGTTGAATCAACGAACGAAAGCAAAATGTTTTCATGCATAGGATATTTCTAGGCAAGTGCAAATCTCTACAGTCCATGTTTAATATGTTTGTCAACAATGTTCCTTTTTCTTAAAAATTAATGTTGTGTTTAATGTTGAACATATCTAATTAATAAATATGCGCTATTGTGTTTGAATAAAGTAATCAATATGCATTTATCATATGCTAAATATATGATGCCGACTTCTTCTAAATGTAATTTCGTTGTATATTTTATGAAAGGTTCATTAGACACTCACATTATAAATAAAAATATTTGATTTTGTCTATAGTTAGATAGTCCATTGTTTAACCAATAGGTTTATTTTGTCTTGTGTTGTAAGAAAATGTAAGTTATTTTCTTACTCCTCGCAAAGCCAATGAGTTTCATGTGAGTACCATCTCCAGCTTTGTCCAGTTTGTGTAAAGGTTCTTTTCATATGTTAATGATGGGGTATTGTGTTTTACGGTTGTAATGGTGGTTCATCTATATTTAAAATATAGCTAACCCTATTTTATTTGCAAGTGTTTGAAGCTTTTTAATATTGCTATCAGTATATGTTAATCTTGTTGTTTGTAGTAGTGTCTATTACATACAGTTATGTAAAAAATATAGGATACTGTCCCTTGAATGCAAATGTTGTTTTTTTGTATCATGTATGAGATCCACATAGTTTAATCTTCAAATATATTTTTGTTAGCATATTTCACCCCCCCACTCCTAAAAGGAATTTAAACCATATTCATTGTTAAAATAAAAATAGTTACAATAAAATATTAACACAATAATGTCTCTTAAAGAAAATAGACTTTATTTAACACGTCAATATAAATGTGATTTTCAAATTTTTTTTTGGAAAAAGTACATGTAGATATAGCAACAAGCTTAAAATGTGTTAGCATATGTAATGTTGTTAAAGGGACAGTTTCGAAAAAAATTTTTTTAACATTATTCGAAAAGTAAATTCTGTAATAACAAGGATATCAAATGTTTCTCAACAATTGAACATTTGTCTGGGTTTATTTAAATTTGCTATCTAAACCTATGAGGTTGGTGTGCTCATTTCTTAAATCTTGAAGAGTGCTTGTAATCATTATACAATTTGAGCACTAGAGGGCATTTGGATAGCATTTGTATATGTAAAACCTTGTGCTCATACAGCATATTATTGACCATGTATTGATCATTGATATCTAAAATGTTGTTATGTCAGAACAACAAATAAGTGGTCATTTTTCATAGTCATAGATACAAGGGTAAGCACATAAGTCACACATGTATTTCTCCATGTTTTGTTGTTTCAAACTTTATAATGCGTAATACAGTGTTTTCTTTGTAATCAATAATTTTCTGACTGTCCCTTTAAGCTGTGTTATTGGCATTCAAACAGTAATATGCCATCATGGATAATTGTTATGGTAATTTAGTTAGCGATTCGGGAAACAGTTTGGACATCACATCACAGAAACCAATCAATATCATGAACAAGGATAGGTATGTGATGATGTGGTTTTCACACACTTATAACCCACACTCTGCAAAGAATCTTCCTCCATGGACCCGGTCCCATAGAAGTCGATTATATACAGAGTGTGGTCCACAAGTGTATGAAAACCACATCATCACATACCTATCCATTACCCAAAAAAAATAATTTAAGATGGAAAAAAATACTTACTTCCTCTTCCTTCCCCTCTTCCCACGGGGCTGAGGCTCTGGGAGAGGCAACTGCCGACTCCGAAGAGTCCTCCTTGGAGCTGTTGTGGGAGGAGTGGAAGGAAGAGTACTGGGACGACCAAGGTGAGGAGTAGATGGCTGAGGAGGAGGAGGAGAAGATGGATGAGGAGGAGAAGATGGCTGAGGAGGAGGAGGAGTAGATGGCTGAGGAGGAGGAGGAGTAGATGGCTGAGGAGGAGGATGATGAGATGGGCCGGCAGGAGGAGATGGCCCAGCAGCAAGAGGCCCAGCAACAAGAGGCCCAGCAACAGGAGGTAGACCAGCATGCGCCTCCCGGAAAAATGTGAACATTTCCTGATGAAGATTGAACATTCTTGTTTGTCCTTCTTGTATTGTATTCAGTATACTGATTATTTCATTTTGGCCTTGAATTATTTGATTCTGCCCATCAAGTATTCTGCGTCGTCCTTCTATGTTTTCTATCCGGGAGGTACGCATCTGGTCTATGTACTCCAGTAGAACCCGCACCTCCGCTATTTCTTCTTGTTGTGCCTGTTGAACCCGTGCACGGCGGGGTGCCCGTGCACGGCGGAGTGCGGGTCTTTGAGGGACCTCGGGTTCCGCGGGTTCAGCGGGATCCTCCTGTGCTTCCGGGGCCTCTTGATCATCTCCCGTGCGCTGTTCGTCACGGGGGGCCTCTTCCCTCCGAAGTGGGAATTCCTCACCACCACTCTCATCCCGGGGAGATGCAGGAGGCTGTGCTGCCTCGTCCCCAGACTCTGTATATTAAAAAAAAAAGAAAAAAAGAAATGTATATATTAGCATATTTGCAAATAAAGTTTTAAATGACTTAGCTTACGATACAATTACAAATGCAGAATCATTAATCCACTTTGAAATCTAACAAACAATCAATTCTATTTCCGCTTTTTCTAAACAGTGTTTGTGATATCTGGTCAATGTGAATGTTTTTGCGTTTGTTTTCAGTCTGTTTAAATGCACACCTAACCTATAGCCTAGATACTGATGTAACCGCTAAGTAATAGAATGCGTGTAAACAGCGTAATAGCATTAATCTGATCCTTAACACATGAAACCCAATGTTTTATCTTTCATGATTTATAAGCATACATTTAGTATCAACTTTCGAATGTACTTTTGTTATCTAATTAGCTTCATTCTCTGGATATTCTTTGCTGAAAAGCATATCTAAATATGTTTATAAGATTCTGATTGTTAGCTGAATATAGCTGCCTCCTGTGATTGTTTCACCGTGTGCATGGCTATTTCTTCATTAAAATATATCTCAAGAATGAATCAAATTATGTAATATAAGTACATTTGAATGTTTTGTCAAATTGTATTCGCTACCTCAATCATGAAAGTAAATGTTTGCGTATAGTGTCCATTGAAATACATTCGTATGTGAAATTATTGTTCAATGAGCTTACCGTCAGATGAGAGTGGCAGGTTCCCGGTATCGATTCCTCCGATACCGACTACTTCCACCTCGGAGATGCTGGGCCGCAACATTTCCTCCCATCTGCAGTACTCCATTTCAAGGGCAGGGCCGCCACCGGTCCCTGCAGCATGTCGGGCCTCCAGGCTTAACTTTTTTTTAAGTTCAAGTTTACAGTCCCGGTACCGATGTTTGATGGAATCCATATCCCGGTTCCGGCCACCCACTGCATTGACTGCATTCCGAATCTCCTGCCAGAGCCTCCTCCTGTCAGTCGGGGTAGTCTTCTGGTGCTGCAGCATCCTATACCTGGCCATATAGGCCTCTACGAGGGCCTCCTTCTCCTCCATCGTAAACCTCGCCTCCCTAGTCGCCTTGGCCTTCCCCTGTGACGATGCCCTCTGTTTCCCGGACTGTGAAGCCCTACTCTGACCGCCACTGGGCCCAGCCACTTGGTCATCTTGAACCAAGTGGCTGGGTCCACCCACCGCTTCCACCCCCGCTTCCTGCCCCCCTTCCTGCCCTGTTCCTCTCCCCCTCCCTCTACTCCCCCCTCTACCTGTCCCCTGCCTGGCCTCCATCTCCTCCCTAAACTAAACCCCAAATAATAAAAAAAAGTGAGTGTGATGAAATGAAAGGGGGTCAAAATAAAGAACTAAAAAGACAAAAAAGGTGCTTAAAGTGTGAGGGATGTAAAAAAAAAAAAGAGGGTAAGGAGTATTTAAATAAACGAAAAGAATAAGACTAAAAGGAGGATATGTAAACTAAATGTAACTAGGGGATGGGTATGGGATGGGTATGGGGTATGGGATAAGAGTAAATGGGATGAAAGGGAATGGGACTACAAGGAATGGGGTATGGAGTGTAGTATGAGGGGGTAGGGGGTATGGAGTGTATGTAGTGTTATTGATAAGTGTATGTATGTATTGAATGTGTTTGCGTGTAAATGTGTTAAGTGTACAGATAAATCACTCGCTCGCTAACTAACACTACTTCTAATTCTCAATAACAAACACTCCCACTAACGCTCACTAACTACCACTAACTGACGCTCACACTAACAACTATCACTAATAACTCCCACTAACTCACTCACGCTCCCACTAACAGACTCTCTCCCACTCCCGCTAACTCCCACTAACTCACTCACTCTCTCACGCTAACACTACCAACTGACTATCTCACGCTAACACTACCAACTGACTCTCTCACGCTAACACTACCAACTGACTATCTCACGCTAACACTACCAACTGACTCTCTCACGCTAACACTACCAACTGACTCTCTCACACTAACACACTCTCAAAAATTCGCAAAATCTCTATTCTTAAATCTCCAAAGACCCACCAGCAACACAGTCAAAGAAGCCCTGCTTGTGTGGTGCTTATATACCCTGTGTAAATGTTTAATGATGTCCCAATTTCCATTGTAATTAGTGTTCAGGTGTGCTTTATTAGCAATTAATATTATTGCAATGTGTATTAGGTGTGTTAATTTGCGCATGCTCATTTTGAGTTGGTATTTGTGGAATGTGTAGAATGCGATGATGTCATAGTGGTCGTTTTCTCTAACATTGTCCAATAGTATTCTTTTTAAATGTGAATTTGCGATGGTGTGTTCTTCGTGAAGTGTTGTATATGTATGTTTTTCATAATATATAATGATATTGAATGCGATTTTTTTTTTAGTGTATGTATATATTTTTTATTCCTTGTTGTTATTGTGCGATTTTCCGCATCTTAAAGTATATGCGTATTCCCCGTATAAATAGTATTAAAACTTCCCCCGCTTGTGAATGTGTAATGCTTGTGTGCTTTGTTGATTGATTGATGTTGTGACATTTGCGGCGTGTTATTGTTGTGCATGATGTGGTATGCGTCATATGACCGAGCTGTGCGTATTCTCGCGAGATCGAGTGTTAGGTAAAAAAAGCTATTTTTTGACTTTCCCATTGATCTCTATGGGAGACTGTCTAACGCGGGCAGGATTACGCGTGTGACATACACGCGTTAGGAGCATCGTTAGATGGTCTTATATTAACTCTAAATACCGGAGTCAAACAATGACGTGCGTTAGACATAAAACACGCGTGGCGTTAACAGCCCATCTACCGCCGAACTCTAAATCTAGCCGTTAGTGTGGAAAGATTCGAATAATATCTGGAATTGAATTTCTTTAAGGAAAGAAGAAAAACTCGGAGCTGCATGACTCCTCCAGCCCGTAGCTATTAACTGTCTTGCTGTCAAAATAATTGTATTTAATATCTTTATTGGCCGATTCGGCCGTAGATCCGAATTCGATAAAAGAAATATCTCTTCAGCCGAGAACAGGCTTAAGTCTTTGTACAACTTGCCATACCAGAACCTGATCTTTTGCCAAAACTGTTGTACTTTAGGACAAGACCAGAACATATGAAAAAAGTCAGCCTTATCAAAAGAGCAGCGCAGACAACAAAAGGCTTGAGTCGGGTAAAATCTAAACATTTTATCAGGGGCGAGATAATAGTTATTAATTAATTTAAAATGGGCTTCTCTCCATGAAACAGAAATCTGTAACTTTTCTAGCTCCAGAAAACTTCGCTCAATTCTATTCTCCTCTAGTTGCGGGAAATACCTCTTCCAAAAATTATATCATTTATCTGTACATAATTCCCCCTGTTTAGCCAAAAGAATGTCGTTTATCAAAGATATTGAAGATTGAACTTGAATCTGATTGGCTGATTCAATCAGCCAATCAGATTTTTCTACCTTAATTCCGATTGGCTGATAGAATCCTATCAGCCAATCGGAATTCGACGGACGCCATCTTGGATGACGTCATTTAAATGTACCTCATTCCTCGTTTAGTCTTTGTGCCGGATGGATGCTCCACGGCGGAGGAGCGAAGAAAGAAGATTGAAGATGCCGCTTTGCTTGAAGACATCGCCGGGTGGAAGAAGACATCGCCGGATGGAAGAAGACTTCACTGCCGCTTGATTGAAGACATTGCCCGGATGGAAGAAGACTTCACTGCCGCTTCATTGGACATCGCACGGATCGGATGAAGAGTTCGGCCCAGCTGGGTGAAGACAAGGTAGGGAGATCTTCAGGGGGGTAGTGTTAGTTTTTTTTAAGGGGGTTTGTGGGTGGTGGGTATGTGGGTGGTGGGTTGTAATGTTGGGGGGTGGTATTGTGTTTTTTCTTTAAAGGCAAAAGAGCGGTTTTCTTTGGGGCATGCCCCGCAAAAGGCCCTTTTAAGGGCTGGTAAGGTAAAAGAGCTTTGAACTTTTTTAATTTAGAACAGGGCAAGGAAATTTTTTTATTTTGGGGGGCTTTATTATTTTATTAGGGGTCTTAGAATAGGTGTAATTAGCTTAAAAATCTTGTAATATTTTTTTTATTTTTTGTAATTTAGTGGGGTTTTTTTGTAATTTAGTTTAGATTATTTTATTGTATTTTAGTTTAGATATTTGTAGTTTATTTAATTTATTGATAGTGTAGGTGGATTTGTAACTTAGGTTAGGATTTATTTTACAGGTAAATTGGTAATTATTTTAACTAGGTAGCTATTAAATAGTTATTAATTATTTAATAGCTATTGTACCTAGTAAAAATAAATACCAAGTTACCTGTAAAATAAATATAAACCCTAAAATAGCTGCAATGTAATTATTAATTACATTGTAGCTATCTTAGGGTTTATTTTATAGGTAAGTATTTAGATTTAAATAGGAATATTTTAATTAATAATAATATTAATTAGATCTATTTTAATAAGAATTTAGTTAGGGGTGTTAGCGTTAGATAGGGTTATTATACTTAATATATATGTATTATAATAACGATATTAACTATATTAACCCTAATATAATTAGGGTTAATATAGTTAATATATATAATATAATAACTATATTAACTATATTAACCCTAATATAATTAGGGTTAATATAGTTAATATAGCTGGCGGCGGTGTAGGGGGATTAAATTAGGGGTTAATATTTTTAAAATAGATGGCGGCTGTGTAAGGGGCTCACTTTAGGGGGAAGGTAAGGTAGATGGCGGCGGGGTAGGGGGCTCACTTTAGGGGTAGGTAAGATAGATGGCGGCGGGGTAGGGGGCTCACTTTAGGGGGTAGGTAAGATAGATGGCGGCGGGTAGGGGGCTCACTTTAGGGGGTAGGTAAGATAGATGGCGGCGGGGTAGGGGGCTCACTTTAGGGGGTAGGTAAGATAGATGGCGGCGGGGTAGGGGGCTCACTTTAGGGGGTAGGTAAGATAGATGGCGGCGGGGTAGGGGGCTCACTTTAGGGAGTAGGTAAGATAGATGGCGGCGGGGTAGGGGCTCATTTTAGGGGGTAGGTAAGATAGATGGCGGCGGTGTAAGGGACTCACATTAGGGGTATGTAATGTAGCTTGTGACGGTGTAGGGGGATCACATTAGGGGGTTATAGATTTAATATAGCTGGCGGCGGGGTCCGGGAGCGGCGGTTTAGGGGTTAATACATTTTTTATTGTTAGGATAGTGAGGGGGGATAGCGGATAGAGGGTTAGACGTGTCGGGCTATGTTTGGGAGGCGTGTTAGATAGTACGGGAGATTTAATAACTTTAGTCAGGTTTTGTAGGCGCCGGCAGTTTCTAAAGTGCCATAAGTCACTGGCAACTCCAGAAATTTGTGCTTACGCAGATTTCTGGACATCGCTGGCTTGTCAGACTTACGGCACTTTAGCCTCTGACGGCGCCTTATATAGGATAGCTCGAGTTGCGAGCTGAAACTGCGGGCGGCGGGGGTTCCCTCGCTTGCGCCGCAAACTACGCTCTTTATCGGATCGTGCCCATGGAAACAGAAGCACAGGCAAGAACTTCTGACACCATGTCATGAGATGCAGGACACAGCATAGAAGGTACAACACTATTTTATTGCAGAGCATGGAAATATACAACTGGTGCCATAGGTATCACTTAGTAACTGCGACATAGACAATAGCAGAACTAAGCCCCGCCCCCATCAGGTGATGTCACTTTCCACTCTCATCACAATAACATTGCAAAAATCCATGTGCAAAAAATTTATTTTTAATAGCGCCAGCGCACTACAAATTTCATAGCGCTGGTTAAGTACAAGTAACGAGGCGCCCAATTGTCTAAATGGTCTCTGGGCTTACACAATTCTGTAAATAATTTTGCCAGTACTACGAAGCCCCTGCTGGAATTCATCAAAGTAGTATTTACCTTGAGAACAGTGTGTCTCCCAAAGGGGAGTTCCTGCATTTACTTATGTGAAGGAGTTGCATACATACAGTAGTTCTCACAAAAATCGAAATTTAAAAATAGTTTACAGCAAATAAATGGAGTATTGTAATAAAAACATGTAGTAAATTTGTATTTTTAAATAACGTTCGAATTTGTAATAAAATAGTTCTGCATTTTAAGGATAAAAGTAACATTTGCATTGAAATTACAAAGGAAAAAATGAATGCACATTGCATGTACAAAAAACTGTGAAATTCAAAGCGTATTGTTTTCCTTATTGTAAAATGAGTTTCCCCACCTCTGTTAGTCGGCTAAACAGGGACATTCCATAGGTGTAGCTAAAGTTCGCTGCCATGCCTGGGCTATTCTCTAAACATTTTCCCAGTGCATATCTCATGGTTTTATCCCACAAACTGAAAAGTGGCAAGATTGTGTCAGAATACGTAAAACACTTATTACTCTGATAGAAAAATATATGCAAACAAAATGGAGCAGAGATTCAGAAATTATACACTGAAAGTACAGTATTATGATTTGTACTGGTTGCACTATTTTATTTGTAAATTGTGCCCCTGCTAACTCCGTTCTCCCCAGTGAAGTTTCCCTTTTCAGCAAACTTCATTATTTTCTGTGGGAGGCATCTCGCAACTCACAGGTTCAGCCCTGTTTTTAGATAATTTACTGAGTGCGAGCATTGTGTGTTTTTTCACGTATAATCTGGTGAAGTATAGATCATTGGGCCTATTATCTATAATGCTTATAATTAGAATTGTAATTTGAAAATTAGAATCCACATTCAGTTCTGCCTCTATGTCTGAATACATTATCACTATCATTTCAAATATTTTTTTGTTCCATGGTTTTTTTTGTAATTGCCTGGTCAGTGGTCAGTCAGGGAGAAATTACGCACAAGGAAACATTAATAAAGTCAGTGTAGCCCATACAGTAATCACATTCCTCCCTTATTGACAAGCGCTGTCTGATATCCCTTTATTAGCAGTACTGACTTGGTATCAGCAAGGAAATGGAACGCCGCACATTCGAGAAAACAATGTTTATTACATTCTATTGCGGAGCACAGACTCAGTACTGCCATTCTCAGATAAGTGTTTTCCTGGAAAATATAAAATAAACTGTTAATGGGGGTCTATACTGGTCAGAGCCCAGTGGTGCCATTGACAAGATACATAATTTACTACCAGCTCCTTACAGTTTTATATATTGTAATAATACTAGAACTCTTATATATGCATCCTCCCGTGCCCCATACTGAGAGTCTGACTGCTCGGCATTGTGGGAGGTAGTTTAATGTGTTTTTTACCAATAAAACTGTGGGCTGCAGATTCCTCCTATATTAAGTACTTTAGTAAATTGAGTCTAGACTTGTTTTACAGTAGCTTTTATATATACATAGTAAGTATATATCAGCAATTAGGCACTGTATTGCAAAATTTGTGTCTAAAAAGCACTTACTATGGTAATTTTCTTCGTAAAATGTACATAGACTTTCAGTCCACTCATCACTTCAAAGAACCCTTGAGTATGTTTATCTTATCTGTGCTATGACCTGGTAGGGAAAGGAATTATGAACTCCTGCACAAATCAAGCAATCACTGATTAGTATGTTGCAGGGTCAAATATGCATCCTACAGTATGGGAGGGAGTGGAAAAATACAATTTAAAAATAGGTAAAATATATGATGCATATTAATAAAGCATGTTTATACCATGTACAATCAGACATTTTATCAGGGGTTTTTAATGACCAGCTACGCCTGTCACCACGTGCAAAAGGGCTTGATTTATCATTCCTATTCTCCTATATTTTCTCCTAAAATGTGCATGAGAAATAATGCCCCTATTTATCATTAAAAAATGTGACTGAAATTGGGCAAGTTAGACTGTAAAATTATCCTGCTCTGTTCCCATTCTCCTTGGAGAATATGTGCTCCCTTCGCCTACCTACGACTGTCCATATTTATCAAGCAGCAGTCATCAGGCCGCTGCTTTCTATCCTCTTCTACACCTCTTAGGCCGAGAATTTCAAGCTCCTGTCCGTGCGTGATTGGCTGTGCGCGGGCAGGGGGCGGGATTGCACACAAGCGCAAAATAGTGCTCGCGTGCAATCTTAAATTCCGATAGCGGATTGCTGCCCACCAGAGGCAAGCTGGGGTGGACAAGGGTGCATATGTACGCCCCTGTCCACCCCAGCTTGATAAATAGAGCCCAAAGTCGTATTTCATATAGTTCTCCTCATTTATCATTTAGATTCTTCTATAGAGGACTGAAAGTTCTCCAGCAAATGCGTGCATTAAAGTTCTCCATAGCTACTGTGAAGAACAGGTTTAGAAATCTATTCTCTACCAGTTGTAGAAGCAATGTTACAAAAGAAAAGGTCTCAGCAAGATGCAAAAATTATCTATAACAAAGCACAATACTAATTTATATTGGAATGCAAAAATAATATGTATTGGGGTGATGAAAAATATATAATGGAGCACAAAAATAATTTATAACAGAGCACAAAAATTATATCTATTAGGGCATAAAAATAAGATGTAAAAGAAGCGCTAAAATTGAAGCACAAAAACAACAAAAATGTAGATGTGTTTTCTTACATGACAGTTTGTTGAAGAGGGGCATTAACAAAGCTACTAGGGAGGCTGTATAAATATTTCTTTTGGTTTATAAATGACTTATATACGGCCAGATTACAAGTTTTTCGTTATGAGCTGTGCGGTGCTACCGTGCAGTTTTTTCTCATCGCTCACTTACATGCAGCGCTGGTATTACAGGTTTTTACAAATCCGGCGTTAAAAGGCAAGAAGTGAGCGTAGAGCAAAATTGTGCTGCATACCGCACTCCAATACCAGCGCTGATTAAGTCAGCGGTGAGCTGGTCGTACGTGCTTGTGCACGATTTCCCCATAGACATCAATGGGGAGAGCCGGCTGAGAAAAAGTCTAACACCTGCCAAAAAGCAGCGTAAAACTCAGTAACGCAGTCCCATTGATTCCTATGGGGAAACACATTTTATGTTTACACCTAACACCCTAACATGAAACCCGAGTCTAAACACCCTTAATCTTACACTTATTAACCCCTAATCTGCCGCACCCAACATCGCTGACACCTGCGTTATACTTATTAACCCCTAATCGCCACTCCGGACACCGCCGCCACCTGCATTATACTTATTAACCCCTAATCTGCTGCCCCCAACATCGCCGACACCTACATTATATTTATTAATCCCTAAACTCCCGCCCACAATGTCGCTGCAACCTACCTACACTTATTAACCCCTAATCTGCCGCCCCCAATGTTGCCGCCACTATTTTAAATGTATTAACCCCTAAATCTAAGTCTAACCCTAACCCTAACACCCCCTAACTTAAATATAATTTAAATAAATCTAAATAAAATTCCTATCATTACCTAAATTATTTCTATTTAAAACTAAATACTTACCTATAAAATAAACCCTAAGATAGCTACAATATAACTAATAGTTACATTATAGCTAGCTTAGGGTTTATTTTTATTTTACAGGCAAGTTTGTATTTAGTTTAACTAGGTAGAATAGTTATTAAATAGTTATTAACTTTTTAATAACTACCTGGCTAAAATAAATACAAATTTACCTGTAAAATAAAACTTAACCTAAGTTACAATAACACCTAACCTTACACTATAATTAAATAAAAATAAATCCCCTACATTAAATACAATTAAATAAATTAAATTAGCTAAATCACAAAAAAACACTAAATTACAGAAAATAAAAAACAAATTACAGATCTTTAAACTAATTACACCTAATCTAATAGCCCTATCAAAATTAAAAAAGCCCCCCCAAAATAAAAAAAAACCATAGCCTAAACTCAACTACCAATAGCCCTTATAAGGGCCTTTTGCGGGGCATTGCCCCAAAGAAATCAGCTCTTTTTCCTGTAAAAAAAATACAAACAACCCCTCCAACAGTAAAACCCACCACCCACACAACCAACCCCCTGAATAAAATCCTAACTAAAAAAACTAAGCTCCCCATTGCCCTGAAAAGGGCATTTGGATGGGCATTGCCGTTAAAAGGGCATTTAGCTCTATTGCAGCCCAAAGCCCTAACCTAAAAAATAAACCCACCAATACACCCTTAAAAAATCCTAACACTAATCCCCAAAGATTCACTTACCGGCAGAAGTCTTCATCCAAGCGGCAAGATGTCCTCAAGGAAGCCGGCAGAAGTGGTCCTCCAGATGGGCAGAAGTCTTCATCCAGATGGCATCTTCTATCTTCATCCTTCCGACGTGGAGCGGCTCCATCTTCAAGACATCCGGCGCGGAGCATCCTCTTCAAACAACGTCTTCTTCGGAATGAATATCACTTTAAGTGACGTCATCCAAGATGGCGTCCCTTAGATTCCGATTGGAATCGGAACCCCCCAAATAACCAACCCCCCAAATAAAAGCCTAACTAAAAAAAACTAATCTCCCCATTGCCCTGAAATGGCTTTTGGATGGGCATTGCCCTTAAAAGGGCATTTAGCTCTATTGCAGCCCAAATCCCTAACCTAAAAAATAAACCCACCCAATACACCCTTAAAAAAATCCTAACACTAACCCCTAAAGATTCACTTACCGGGAGAAGTCTTCATCCAAGCGGCAAGATGTCCTCAAGGAAGCCGGCAGAAGTGGTCCTCCAGACGGGCAGAAGTGGTCCTCCAGACGGGTAGAAGTCTTCATCCAGATGGCATCTTCTATCTTCATCCTTCCGACTCGGAGCGGCTCCATCTTCAAGACATTCAGCGTGGAGCATCCTCTTCAAACGACATCTTCTTCTGAATGAATATAGTCAATCTGAATTAAGGTAGAAAAAATCCTTTTGCTGATGCAATCAGCCAATAGGATTGAACTTCAATCCTATTGGCTCATCCAATCAGCCAATAGAATTGAGCTTGCATTCTATTGGCTGATTGGAACAGCCAATAGAATGCCAGCTCAATCCTATTGGCTGATTGCATCAGCCAAAAGGATTTTTTCTACCTTAATTCAGATTAACTATATTCATTCAGAAGAAGATGTCGTTTGAAGAGGATGCTCCACGCTGAATGTCTTGAAGATGGAGCCGCTCCGCGTCGGAAGGATGAAGATAGAAGATGCCATCTGGATGAAGACTTCTGCCCGTCTGGAGGACCACTTCTGCCCGTCTGGAGGACCACTTCTGCCGGCTTCCTTGAGGACATCTTGCAGCTTGGATGAAGACTTCTCCCGGTAAGTGAATCTTTACGGGTTAGTGTTAGGATTTTTTTAAGGGTGTATTGGGTGGGTTTATTTTTTAGGTTAGGGCTTTGGGCTGCAATAGAGCTAAATGCCCTTTTAAGGGCAATGCCCATCCAAAAGCCATTTCAGGGCAATGGGGAGATTAGTTTTTTTTAGTTAGGCTTTTATTTGGGGGGTTGGTTGTGTGGGTGGTGGGTTTTACTGTTGTTTGTATTTTTTTTACAGGTAAAAGAGCTGATAACTTTGGGGCAATGCCCCGCAAAAGGCCATTTTAAGGGCTATTGGTAGTTTAGTTTAGGCTAGGGTTTTTTTTTATTTTGGGTGGGCTTTTTTATTTTGATAGGGCTATTAGATTAGGTGTAATTAGTTTAAAGATCTGTAATTTGTTTTTTATTTTCTGTAATTTAGTGAGGTTTTTTTTGTGATTTAGCTAATTTAATTTAATTTATTTAATTGTATTTAATGTAGGGGATTTATTTAATTATAGTGTAAAGGTTAGGTGTTATTGTAACTTAAGTAAGGTTTTATTTTAGAGGTCAATTTGTATTTATTTTAGCTAGGTAGTTAGTAAATAGTTAATAGCTATTTAGTAACTATTCTACCTAGTTAAAATAAATACAAACTTGCCTGTAAAATAAAAATAAACCCTAAGCTAGCTACAATGTAACTATTAGATATATTGTAGCTAGCTTAGGGTTTATTTTACAGGTAAGTATTTAGTTTTAAACAGGAATAATTAAGTTAATGATAATAATTTTAATTAGATTTATTTAAATTATATTTAAGTTAGGGGGTGTTAGGGTTAGGGTTAGACTTAAGTTTAAAGGGTAAATAAATTTAGAATAGTGGCGGCGACGTTGGGGATGGCAGATTAGGGGTTAATAAATTTAGGTAGGTGGCAGCGATGTTGGGGGCAGCAGATTAGGGGTTAATAAATATAATGTAGGTTGCGGCGATGTCCGGAGTGGAAGATTAGGGGTTAATAAGTATAATGTAGGTGGTGGTGATGTTAGGGGTGGCAGATTAGGGGTTAATAATATTTAACTAGTGTTTGCGAGGTGGGAGTGCGGCGGTTTAGGGGTTAATATGTTTATTATAGTGGCGGCGGTGTCCGGAGCGGCAGATTAGGGGTTAAACATTATATTATAGTGTTTGCGATGCCGGAGGGCCTCGGTTTAGGGGTTAATAGGTAGTTTATGGGTGTTAGTGTACTTTTTAGCACTTTAGTTATGAGTTTTATGGTACAGCTTTGTAGCGTAAAACTAATAACTACTGACTTTAGAATGCGTTACGGATCTTGTCGGTATAGGGTGTACCGCTCACTTTTTGGCCTCCCAGGACAGACTCGTAATACGGGCGATATGGCAGTCCCATAGAAAAATGGGTTTACAAACTTTACATAAGTAGGTTTGCGGTAAGGCCAAACAAGTGTGCGGTACACCTATACCTTCAAGACTCGTAATAGCAGCGGGCGTAAAAAAGCAGCGTTAGGATCTGTTAACGCTGCTTTTTTACCTTAACGCACAACTCGTAATCTAGCCGACTGTTAATAGTTGGTTATTTTCAATGATAAATAAGGCACAGATACTAATCCGATTAGAGAAATGTACCTTTAGTTCTCTTCAGCTTCCCTATAGAGAAGCGCAAAGAAAAACACTTTTTTGATAAATTTGAGTGCACAGATGCGCTTCTCTAAAAGAGCACTGAGGAGAACAAATTGGAGAATTACAAGGAGAATTCTCCTTTTGTTTCATCAATCGAGCCCAAAGACTGGCCTTTGTTTTAGCTTTGTCAAGGTAAATTTCCCTTCAAATCTCCTAAGCTCAGGAAGGTATACAGGTAGGTGTACAGGTAGGTATACAGGTAGGTACACGGGATGGTGTACAGGTAGGTATACAGGTAGGTATACAGGTAGGTATACAGGTAGGTATACAGGTTGGTATACAGGTAGGTATACAGGTAGGTATACAGGTTGGTATACAGGTAGGTACATGCTATTTGCCCAGAGATGACCAAGGCTGCAGGCATATACAGTTTACTTACGGATGTAGCGTTACATGAGGAATGTTATGAAAGGTAGATTTAACACTCTAGTTTAACTGACACCTTATTGGTCTCAGCAGAGAAGAGGCAGCAAGCAAGGATGTTTTTATATCTAGTGAAGCATAGATTATATTTTTTTAAATTGCACGCTATAACACATTAGAGCACTTAATTTGTGCACTATCGACACTGCAACTCTATGGGGCCGATTTATTATAGTGCGAGCGGACAAGATCTGCTGTCTGCATTTATCATTGCACAATCAAATGCTCGTAAAATGCTAGCAGGGGGAGTCAATCAACCCGATCGTATCCGATCAGGACCTGAAGCGGAGTGGGTCAGAAGCAGCATCCGCTGCTTCATAAATCGACCACTATGGGTTAAACACATAGTCAAATTTTCACTCTGAGCTGCAAGTGCTGCAGTTGCCAAGCTGGACAAAAGTTGTGATTTTCAGGATTATGCAAATGTGGCTGCTGATTGGCTTACTGGGTGCTTGCTGCTCAGAACCAGCAATTCATTGTTGCTCCAGAGCATGACTTTAACTATGTGTTTAACATTGATAGTGCAACAAATGCATGCTCTTACAAATCATACCATGGAATTTTTGCACTAGAATGTACCTATATTCTCCATATTAATCTCAGGTTAATCTTCTGCTTTGATTCGTGTACTATATCTAACATATATTTATCCTTTAATGAATTTTTACCTCGAGCAGCACTGAGCAGGCACGTTTACAGAAACAGCAAGGATGTTTTTATATCTAGTAAAGCATAGATCATCATTTTTTTATGAATGTGAAGCAATGCACAAGGTGCTGTAAGGCTGCAACATGAAACCAGCCATGCACAAAAAGCTTCCTATTGATGAATTACATTCTTTATTAGTACATAAGAAAAGGATAATAAAGTGCCATGGAGTGAACTTGAAAAAAAAGGTGCGCATGTCTAGTCCAAGCCCTCTCCCACCAGGGTGTGAGAGGAGTGAGATCACACAGTATGGCCAATATCTCATGTCAGCCTTCACAGTAGAGGGAGTTGCAGGAGAGTCCACTGTAAATATACAGTAAATCTGCTCCCCCCTTCTGTGCAGAGAGGCATATCAGCCCGTGGATGTGTGGTACAGGCCTCTTGGATAATCAGCAGATGTGGCTAAACATAGCTGCACACACAAGAATTTGACATGAAGCAGTGACTGCAGGATCCCCTTATAGAGAGAGCTGTCTGAGGGCTCCACCTATGATTTGCAATAGGACTGCATGACCAGTATATCAACCCATAGATTTAACCCATAGGTTTAAAGGGACAGTCTACACCAGGGGTGTCCAAACTTTGCTCTCCAGAGGTTTTGGAACTACATTTCCGATGATGCTCAGCCAGCATTTTATCTAGCTGAGCATCATGGGAAATGTACTTCCAAAACCTCTGGAGAGCAAAGTTTAGACACCCCTGGTCTACACCAACATTTTTATTGTTTAAAAAGATAGATTATACCTTTATTACCCATTCCCCAGTTTTGCATAACCAACACTGTTATATTAATATACTTTATACCTCTATGATTACCTTGAATTTAAGACTTTGCAGACTGCCCCCTTATCTCAGTTCTTTTGACAAACTTGCATTTTAGCCAATTCATGCTGACACATAAATAACTCCACAGGAGTAAGCACAATGCTACCTATATGACACACATGAACTAACTCTATCTAAACTGTCAAAATACACTGAGATAAGAGGTGGCCTTCAAGTGTTTAGAAAATAGCATATGACTCTACCTAGGTTTAGCTTTCAACAAAGAATACCAATAGAACAAAGCAAATTTGATGATAAAAGTAAATTGGAAAGTTGTTTAAAATTAAAATGTTGACTTGACTGTCCCTTTAAAAAAGAAAATGACTGTATTATATATGTCTGTTAGTTGTATGTTGCAATAAATGCTGTAATTAGTGTCCTGACACCATTGTGATCTTGTACTAGCAACATTATGCCTATAAAGAAGCAGAATTTACACATGTAAAACAAATTACATATATATTCTAGTGGTTGCCCCCAGCTTCGCTCACGTGGATTTTGTGATTTGTAAAAAATAGCGAAAAACGCAACCACGTGTGCCCTCACATGTGTGCCTGTTCCGGTTGCACACTCTGACATAAACTTTGTATGTTTTATGTTTGTTAATTTTGTGTGTTGTTGTGGGCGGGACGTCCGTCCGGCATATCAAAATATGTTATTATTATTCTGTTTACAATTACTTTAATATTAAATTGCAATTATATTTTATGGGGCCGATTTATCAAATGTTGGGCGGACATGATTTGCTGTAGTGAATCATTTCTGCCCGACATCGCTAAATACCAACAACATACGCTGTCGGCATTCATCATTGCACAATCATTTCTGGTGAAATGCTTGTGCAATGCCGCCCCCTGCACATTCGTGGCCAATCGACCGCTAGCAGGGGGTGTCAATCATCCTGATCGTATATGATCTGGATGATTGCAGTCTGCCGCCTCAGAGGAGGCGGACGAGTGCAGCGGTCTTAAGACCACTGCTTCTTAACTCCTTTTTCCGGCAAGACTGAAGACTTGCACGGAATAAGCAGCATCCGCTGCATGGTAAATTGGCCCCTATAGCCTCTAGTTATCATGGTCTGGCGGACCTGATCCGATACTGTGGATCAGGTCCGCCAGACCTCGCTGAATATGGCGAGCAATACGCTCGCCGTATTCAGCATTGCACCAGCAGCTCACAAGAGCTACTGATGCAACGCCGCCCCCTGCAGACTCGCGGCCAGCAGGGGGGTGTCAGTCAACCCGATCGTACTCGATCTGGTTGATTTCCGGCGATATCTGTCCGCCTGCTCAGATCAGGAGGACAGGTTATGGAGCAGCAGTCTTTGTGACCGCTGCTTCATAACTGCTGTTTCTGGCGAGCCTGCAGGCTCGCCAGAAACACGGGGCATCAAGCTCCATACGGAGCTTGATACATATGCCCCAAAATCTCAACTGTCAGATATGAAAAAAGAGTATTCAGTTTGTTAGTGATATCCATATCTTGAGAGCTCATGATGTTAGGAGCAAGAAATTTGGCATGTAAATTTAATTTATAATGACGATTTGAAATTATAATTTATACTTTCCTAACATCTTCGGTTTTTGGGATATAGGGATCCTCATAAATAACCCCTCCCCTTTTCACCCCCATTAAGGGGATTTTCGGGAAATGGTAAAACGTGTGTTTCTTTATTTTTAAAGGAGAATCTAAATACAAATTTTCATGTCTGTAACATCTTCGGTTTTTGAGATATAGGGATCCTCATATAAAAATTCACCCCCCTTTTTCACCCCCTTAGGGATGTGTCTACATCATAAAGACAACGTACCTTCCAAATTTCACGTTCCTATGTTAAACGGTGTGAGCTGGGCGTCAGCCATTCAGTCAGTCAGGAATTCTTTTTTTTTATATATAACTGCGTATATATATATATATATATATATATATATATATATATATATATAGATAGATAGATAGATAGATAGATAGATAGATAGATAGATATACAGTATATATATAATTAGTGGGTGGAGTTTAACCATTGTAAAACAATTGCAACCAAAATATTATTAATCTGTTCCAATAACATTCAGCCTCTGCTAACATGTTAATCGATTGGAAGACTGGAGAAGCTTGACTGTATAACATTAAATGCAAGCAATGTATCACATGGCTGTTCCATTGGCTGCTTCCTCAGCTTTCATCTGAGGAAAAGGATACATTTGAACAGCTGAGAAAAGCTTTGCTTGCTTATATTGTTGTTTTAATAAATATGTTTTATATATTCTGAGCCTGTTTGTTCTTTTGGTTTACAAGTAGTCCTTCAGCACATACAAATTATCTAGGAAATACAGTTTGCATAGATAGCTCATTTATCAACACATTTCACCTGTGGAGAATGAACTCTAACAGCTAACCACTTCACTCTCTTGGTATCTGTTAAAGAAGCAACAATGCACTACTGGCAGGTAGCTGAACACATCAGGTGAGCCGATGACAAGATCATATATGTGCAGCCACCAATTAGCTCTCAGTAGTGCACTGCTGGTCCTGAGCCTACCTAAATATGCTTTTAAAAAAAAATGGTACCAAGAGAACAAAACAAATTTGATAAAAGGAGTACAATGGAAAGTTTATAATTGCATGGTCTCTCTGCAACATAGTTTGTCCCTTTAATGCTAGAGTTTCAGTTCTGAGATAAATACATAAAATCTGGAAAATTACTGGATTTTATATTTTCCTTAAAGGGACATGAAACTTAAAAATATTCTTTCATGATTTATGTAGAACATACAATTTTTAACATTTTTTCATTTTACTTATGTTATCAAATTGGCTTCATTCTTTTGTTATAATTTGTTGAAGGAGCAGCAGTGCACGACTGGTTTCTAACTGAAAACATGGATGAGTCAATAACAATCGTTTTATATATATATATATATATATATATATGCAGACACCAATCAGCTGCTAGAACCTAGGTTCTTTGCTGCTCCTGGGCTTTCCTAGATAAACCTTTCAGCAAAGGATAACAAGAGAAGGAAGCATATTAAATAATTGAAGTCATTTGTTTAAAATTGTATGTTCTTTCAAAATAATGAAAGAAAATCTTTGTGTTCCATGTCCCTTTAACAGAATTTCAAAACTGTGTGTCAGTTAATATTGTGTTTTCAATCAATATTTTAGCTTCTTTCTGTTAGATGAAGATATTCTATAGGGAAATGTGTCTATCAGGGGAGTCAATTTTAATGAAGTTCCTGAAATTTGATATTTAACTAATTTAAAACATTTGCTATATATGTATCAGCAGACACAGTTGGATTTTTTTTCTTTACTAAAGGAACTGTTGATATAATCGTGTATTTTCCACATTCAATTAAGCCTGAGCTTAATTTACCAACACATGTTAGGGATAACTACCCTCTCCTGCCAAAACTGCCCATTTATTTCCATATAGAATTGTTTTAGCACACGTAAAGCAGCCATCCATTTTAAAGCAAATTAATTTAAAATGTCTCAACACAGACGTGTTCTTAGCACAGCTGTCGCAAGTATTTAAATGATAAAACGGAATTTAGTTATAGGAAGGACCCTTGTTATTTTAACTTTGTATTTTCTATTTAGCTTTAGCCTTCAGGCTAAAATTTGGAATTGATAATGTCACCAATCAGAGAGCAGGGAGCTTTCAGCTAAACCAATAAGCAGGCTCCATGAATCGTAAATTTTACGTACTTGAGATGGCAAATCAAATAAATTGCTCTGAATGTTTGTAATGAAAATGTTACTGTTCTCAACAGTTCCTTTAAATTAATCAGTGCTGGACAAAATTGTCATGATGTGTGGGAGACTTGTTAAGGATGAACTGGTTAAAACTCAATCCCCACATGTGCAAGAATTTGAATTTTGAAATCATTGCATACCGCTCATTCTGCAAACAGTATACATTTCTAGAGGCCGAAAAGATGGAATATGAAATATTTTAATACATCTTTAAAAACTGTATTAAATGTTAGCATCTTTTTTTTTCTTGTGTTTAAAGGATAAATTATCTGAAGTTAAGAAAACAAAATTTTTATGCTACAACATTCTAGCTAATTATAACCTGATTTAGCAGTACTGAGTATGTTACTTACAAGGTGGTATAGAATGTAAAAATAATATTTGCTCAAATGCACTCCTGTGCTATACTCCAAACAGAGGTTAAAAGGACAGTCTGGTCAAAAATAATTCATGATTTAGATAGGGCATTTAATTTTAAACAACTTTCCAATTTATTTTTATGATCAAATTTGCTTTGTTCTCTTGGTATTCTTAGTTGAAAGCTAAACCTAGGTAGTCTCATATGCTAATTTTAAGGCCTTGAAGACCGTCTCTCACAGCTAAAAAGCGCTTGTTCATGTGTGCCATATAGATCACATTGTGCTTACTCAGCACACTATTAATCAGCACTGATTGGCTAAAATGTAAGCCTGTCAAAAGACCTAAGATAGGGGGGCAGTCTGCAGGGGCTTAGATAGAAGGTAATTACAGAGTTAAAAAGTGTATTAATATAACCGTGTTGGATATTCAAAACTGGGGAATGGGTAATAAAGGGATTATCTATATTTTTAAACAATAAAAATTCTGGTGTAGACTGTCCCTTTAACTAACCATTAACCGTTTAACGTTTTCTTACTTGTTTGTACATTTAAGCACACTGACTTTGTAGTTTATACTTCACAAAAGATATAAGGCTGCACTTTAGAAAATGTTGAGACATAGGAGCCTATCTATCAAGCTCCGAACGGAGCTTGAGGGCCCGTGTTTCTGGCGAGTCTTCAGACCGCTGCTTTATAACCCTGTCCGCCTGCTCTGAGGAATCAACCCAAATTGAGTACGATCGGGTTGATTGACACCCCCCCTGCTGGTGGCCCATTGGCCGCGAGTCTGCAGGAGTCTCACAAGAGCTGCTGGTGCAATGCTGAATACGGAGAGCGTATTGCTCTCCGTATTCAGCGATGCCTGTCGGACCTGATCCGCACTGTCGGATCAGGTCCCACAGACATTTGATAAATATGTCTCATAGCATTCTAGGATAGGTGACATTGTCTGATACATGCGATTCCTAAGTGGGCAATTCAGTGTAGTATAGGAATAAGGCTATATACATTATCATAGGCTCTATCTGATCTTTATGTGATTGTCTTAGAAAGGTAACACCTAAATTAAATGGTGTAATAACCGTAAACCAAGTTTACTCAGATATAGAATACAAAAGGCACTTAATAAGATTGTATTTGCTTCTAAATCTTGGAATCAGATGGAATTCAAATGAAGATAAGTCAATATAATAAAAAAATTGCAACCCAGGTGTATCTGCTAAATCATCAGTTACAGTGACGAGATTTTGATTAGCAATACCAATCTTCCACTTTTTTTTTAATATTGGAAAAATGGGATTGTCTTTTTTTTTCTTCAGAGTCAACTGAGATAATTTCTAGGATATTTCCTTACCACTTCCTATAACAGAACCCATAATGACCGATAAAACAACCACTCACATCTAAAATATCACATTTTTTACAGTGTGTTTATAGAGTCCATTTGTGTGTGTTTTTGCAATTAGAAGAGTTTTTTTTTTTTTTAAACAAAATAACACCTAGATTATGAGTTTTGCGTTAGAGTCTGTGCGGTGCTAACAAGCAGTTTTCCCTCACCGCTCACTTACCTACAGCGCTGGCATTACGAGTTTTCAGAAACCCGTCGTTAAAAAAAAACAAGAAGTGAGCATTTAGTAAAATTTTGCTCATTACCGCACTCCAATACCAGCGCTGCTTAATTCAGCAGTGAGCTGGTCGTACGTGCTTGTGCACGATTTCCCCATAGGAATCAACTGGGAGAGCCGGCAGAAAAAAAGTCTAACACCTGCAAAAAACAGCGTAAAACTCAGTAACGCAGCCCCATGATTCCTATGGGGAAATAAAATTTATGTTTACACCTAACACCCTAACATGGACCCCGAGTCTAAACACCCCTAATCTAAACACTTATTAACCCTAATCTGCCACCCCTGACATCGCCGCCACTCCTGACATCGCCGACACCTACATTATACTTATTAACCCATAATCTGCTGCCCCCAACATCGTCGCCACCTACATTATATGTATTAACCCCTAATCTGCCGCCCCCGATGTCACCGCCACCTACCTACACTAATAGTTACATTGTAGCTATCTTATTTTACAGGCAAGTTTGTATTTATTTTAACTAGGTAGAATAGTTATTAAATAGTTATTAACTATTTAATAACTACCTAGCTAAAATAAATACAAAATTACCTGTAAAATAAAACCTAACCTAAGTTACAATAACACCTAACATAACACTATAATTAAATAAATTAACTAAATTAAATGCAATTACCTAAATTAAATTAAATTAGCTAAAGTACAAACCCCCCCCACTAAATTACAGAAAATAATAAACAAATTACAGAAATTTAAACTAATTACACCTAATCTAATAACCCTATTAAAATAAAAAAAGCCCCCCCCAAAAAATAAAAAAAACCTAGCCTAAACTAAACTACCAATAGCCCTTAAAAGGGCCTTTTGCGGGGCATTGCCCCAAAGTAATCAGCTCTTTTACCTGTAAAACAAAATACAAACAACCCCCCCAACAGTAACACCCACCACCCACACAACCAACCCCCCAAATAAAATACTATCTAAAAAAACCTAAGCTCCCCATTGCCCTGAAAAGGGCATTTGGATGGGAATTGCCCTTAAAAGGGCAGTTAGCTCTTTTGCCTCCCAAACTCTAATCTAAAAAATAAAACCCATCCAATACACCCTTCAAAAAACCTAACACAAACCCCGTGAAGATCGACTTACCGGGAGACGTCTTCATCCAAGCCGGGTGAAGTGGTCCTCCAGGCGGGCAGAAGTCTTCATCCAAGCCGGCAGAAGTGGTCCTCTAGACGGGCAGAAGTCTTCATCCAGACGGCATCTTCTATCTTCACACATCCGGCGGGTCCATCTTCAAGACATCCGACGCGGAGCATCCTCTTCATCCGATGACTAAAACAGAATGAATGACGTCACTTAAAGGTACCTTCATTCTGTTTTAGTTGTCGGATGAAGAGGATGCGCCGTCTGAAGGACCACTTCTGCCCGGCTTGGATGAAGACTTCTGCCTGTCTGGAGGACCACTTCTGCCCGGCTTGGATGAAGACTTTTGCCCGTCTGGAGGACCACTTTGCCCGGCTTGAATGAAGAAGTCTCCCGGTAAGTCGATCTTCAGGGGGATAGTGTTAGGTTTTTTTAAGGGTATTTTTGGGTGGGTTTTATTTTTTAGATTAGGGTTTGGGCGGCAAAAGAGCTAACTGCCATTTTAAGGGCAATGCCCATCCAAATGCCCTTTTCAGGGCAATGGGGAGCTTAGGTTTTTTTAGATAGTATTTTATTTGGGGGGTTTGTTGTGTGGGCGGTGGGTTTTACTGTTGGGGGGGTTGTTTGTATTTTGTTTTACAGGTAAAAGAGTTGATTTATTTGGGGCAATGCCCTGCAAAAGGCCCTTTTAAGGGCTATTGGTAGTTTAGTTTAGGCTAGGTTTTTTTTTTATTTTGGGGGGGCTTTTTATGTTAATAGGGCTATTAGTTTAGGTGTAATTTGTTTAAATTTCTGTAGTTTAGTGTTTGTTTTTGTACTTTAGCTAATTTAATTTAATTTAGGTAATTGTATTTAATTTAGTTAATTTATTTAATTATAGTGTAGTTATAGTGTTAGTGTAACTTACGTTAGGTTTTATTTTACAGGTAAATTTGTCTTTATTTTAGCTAGGTAGTTAGTAAATAGTTAATAACTATTTAATAAGTATTCTACCTAGTTAAAATAAAGACAAACTTGCCTGTAAAATAAAAATAAATCCTAAAATAGCTACAATGTAACTATTATTTATATTATAGCTAGTTTAGGGTTTATTTTATAGGTAAGTATTTAGTTTTAAATAGGAATAATTTAGTTAATGATAGGAATATTTATTTAGATTTATTTAGATTTAGGGGTTAATAACTTTAATATAGTGGCGGCGACATTGGGGCGGCAGATTAGGGGTTAATAAATGTAGGTAGGTGGCGGAGATGTTAGGGACGGCAGATTAGAGGTTTATAATATTTAACTAATGTTTGCGAGGCAGGAGTGGGGCGGTTTAGGGGTTAATATGTTTATTATAGTGGCGGCGACGCTGGGGGCGGCAGATTAGGGGTTAATAAGTGTAGGTAGGTGGCGGCGACATTAGGGGTGGCAGATTAGGGGTTAATAAATAAAATTGTAGGTGGCGGCAATGTTGGGGACAGCAGATTAGGGGTTCATAAATATAATGTAGGTGGCGGCGGTGTCCGGAGTGGCAGATTAGGGGTTAACATTTTTATTTTAGTATTTTTAGTGTACTTTTTAGCACTTTAGTTATGAGTTTTATACTACAGCATTGTAGTGTAAAACTCATAACTGCTGACTTTTAAATGCTCTAGGGATCTTGACGGGGTAGGGTGTACCGCTCACTTTTTGGCCTCCCAGGACAGACTTGTAATATCAGCGCTATGGAAGTTCCATAGAAAAAAGACTTTACAAAGTTTACATAAGTCATTTTGCGGTAAGGCCAAAGAAGTGTGCGGTCACCTCTAAACCTGCAAGACTCGTAATACAAGCGGGCATAAAAAAGCAGCGTTAGGACCTCTTAACGCTGCTTTTTTACCCTAATGCACAACTCGTAATCTAGCCGTAAGTTTATAATGTAATTTATGAATAGATTATTATTATTATATTTTATTTATAAAGCGTCAACAATATATTCCACAGCGCTGCCCATGGGTACAATTCATTTAAATAAAACAATGATATAAAACTTTTTAGAGACCAGACAAAATTTTGCAAACACATACAGAAGGAATTAAGGGCCCTATTCCCATGGGAATTTACAATCTAGAATAGAGATACATTAGTTTTAATATCTGTGTTGATTTTGCAACTGGCGATATATCGTAGCTATATTTTATTCATGATTTTACATTTACAGATTGATGATGTATTCAGTATTATTTATTATTCACTTACTATATCTCTCATTGTGCTGATGCTGCGCATGTGCAGTAGCTTTGGTCAAGTTGAAAGCAATATAAACATAAGTCTTGAAGGAAGCTATCACATAAACAGGGCATCAACGAGCGAGCAATATAGCTATACAAGATGCTTTCTGATTGGCTGTGCCCCAGTAGCTGTTAAGAGTAAAAAAATAAAATCTCTGCCCATTGGTTACACTGGCTCCACCCCCAGCTTCTTGGTTCTGGATCCTACCTATGAAATGTTGGGACCTATGCATTTATGCTTCCATTAGAAAAAGTTTTGCAATATTCTAATTTTTGCTCCTATGAAAAGTTTTCTGATGTAGGCTGCATGTTCAAACATACACTACTTGCACATTCATTTTAGTTAAACCCTTTAAAATAGCTACAGGTGTTTCTCACCTACAGCTGGTAACAAAATGATGTTAAAGGGACATTAAACTTAAAATTTCCTATAAAATGTTTACTTATGCATAATTAAATAGCTTTGCAATGCACTTTCATTGATAACTTTGCCTTTTCTTACTGTTATTAAGTAAAATTGTAGTGCATACTGTGAAATGCAGAACCCTGATACACTTACATGCTGCACAGTGATTGGTTGATATGCACAAGAACATATCATCATTCTTTAAAGGGACAGTATACTGTAAAATAGTTTTTCCCTTAATGTGTTTACAATTGCTTTTTTACCAACTGCAGAGTAAAAAATGTATGAAAATTAGCTTTTTAAGGTTTATTTCTGTATATTAAAGCTCTGATTTTGTGTTTTGAAGCCACAGCCTAATAAAATAGGTTGAGCTTGTAGGTATAATCTGAACTCATTACTGTATCACATTGTGTACATAAACAGGTTTCTTTATCTTATATCTGTCCTTAAAACAATCACCAATACTTTGAGAGAACAATGGAAAATCAACATTTTATTACCTTATCTCTGCTTTATCACACTGGGAGTGTAATTTCTTCTGCTGGCTGTGTTTACAAAGCTTATCTATAGCTGGTACGCGCGGCCACAAACTTTCAGAATAGGTGGGGATACCACATGCTAAATTAACAATTTCAAATGCCAATATAAGGGTAAAGGAGCTACTTGTAAACAATTTAATACACTCCAGCAGGTAAAGTGGATCATTGGGAGCAAATTAAAGGGGAGAAAATTTTTGAGTAAACTGTCCCTTTAAGCTTTTCAAGGGGTGTGTCCTGCGCCTGCAAAGCATTGTATGTTTGTCTAACAAAATGACAGTTAAAATGCTTTTATTTTAAATCCAGATGTTTTGCAATGCAGTGAAATAATCCTGACACTGACACGTAAATAAAAGTATTACTTTAATGTCCATTTAACACGACTCTTTAAATCTGTACCTACTCTTTTATGAAGAGTATAATATTTCAAGTGAAATATGGGTTGACCCCTTATTGACTTTACTAAAAAGGGTTGAAAATATTACTGTTTTTACTCAAACATGACCTCATTTTTTGGAAAATATTTTGACTTTAAAAAGCAAAAACATGTAAAGAGGCTTCAGACAGGGGTAGGCAACCCAAAATGTTCTTTTGTGTTTCGGATAGAACATACAATTTTAATCAACTTTCCGATTTATTTCTATTATGAAATTTGCTTCATTCTCTTGTTATCATTTGAAGGAACATTGGCAGCTAGCTGAACACATCTAGTTAGCCAATCACAATTTAAAAATGTCTTAAAATTAAATGCTCTGTGGGATATTTATCAAGCCATAAACCGCAAATACGCTGGAATTCTGCAGTGTAATTGTGGCAAGCTTGATCCAACCTAGTTATCAAAGCCTACAGACCGTCAAAAGCTGAAATCTGTGACGTAACATACGATCCGCTGGTCTCAATCCGACACGATCGATGCTTACGTCATTACAGATGTTCCGAATATTGCCTGATTGGAACAGCCAATAGGGTTGAGCTCTCATCCTATTGGCTGATTGGAACAACCAATAGGATTTTTGCAGCTCTAATCCTATTGGCTGATTGGAACCTTTCAGCCAATAGGAATGCACGGGACGCCATCTTGGATGACGTCACTTGCATTCAAGTTACAGTTTACAGTGGCGACCGTATTGAAGAGGAGCTCCACGCCGGATGTCTTCAGGATGGACCCGCTCCACGCCAGATGGATGAAGATAGAAGAGGCCGCATGGATGAAGACTTCATCGGATGGATGAAGATGGAAGAGGCTGCATGGATGAAGACTTCTTGCCGCCCGGATGAAGGCTTCTTGCCGGCTGGATGGATCCTTCAAGCAGAACTTCAAAAACTGTAAGTGGATCGTCGGGGGTTAGTGTTAGGTTTTTTAAGGGTTTTTTGGGTGGGTTTTATTTTTAGAGTAGGGTCTGGACAGGTAAAAGAGCTAAATGCCCTTTTAAGGGCAATTGCCATACAAATGCCCTTTTCAGGGCAATGGGGAGCTTAGGCTTTTTAGATAGGGTTTTTATTTGGGGGGTTTGGTTGGGTGGGTGGTGGGTTTTACTGTTGGGGGCTGTTTGTATTTTTTTTTTTACAGGTAAAAGAGCTGATTTCTTTGGGGGCAATGCCCCGCAAAAGGCCCTTTTAAGGGCCATTGGTAGTTTATTGTAGGCTATGGATTTTTTTTATTTTGGGGGGCTTTTTTATTTTGATAGGGCAATTAGATTAAGTGTAATTCTTTTTTATTTTTGATAATGTGTTTTTTTTTTCTTTGTAATTCAGTGTTTTTTATTTTTTGTAACAGCGTTTATTTTTTTTGTAATTTAGTTTGAATGTTTAATAGTATATTTAATAGTATATTTAATAGTATTTAATAGTATATTTAAATAATTTGAGTAGGGTTAGGGTTTTTTAATATGTAATATAGTTAATTTAATTGGTAGTTTAATGTAATTTTAGTATAATAGTAAGGGTAGGTTAATTAATAGTTTAGAATTAGTTTCTTTTAATTCTACAGGTAAGTTTAAATTTGTTTTAAGATAGGGATGTTGTAATTTTAATTTAAAGTTAGTGGGTTGTTAGGTTTAGGGGTTTATTGCAATGTGGGGGGCTGGCGGTTTAGGGGTTAATAGGTTTAGTCAATGGTAGTGATGTGGGAGGCCAGAGGTTTAGGGTTTAATACGTTTATTTAGTTAGCGGCGGGGTCCGGGAGTGGCGGTATAGGGGTTAATACATTTTATTTAGGTTGCGGTGGTGTCGGGGGCTGCGGGATAGGGGTTAATAACTATATTAAAGTTGCGGCGGGTCCGGGAGCAGCGGGATAGGGGTTAAACATTTTAGTATAGTGGCGGCGTTTAGTGACAGGGTATAAATAAGGATGGGAAAAAGCCAAATAGACGCGAGATCGATGACTGTTAGTTAACAACAGTCCGATGCTCATCGCCCCATACTTGGTGTGCGGCTTTTGCCGGCTTTTTTATAAATATCAAATTCAGGTCCGCAGCCACGATGTTAGATGTTAGGCGAGCATATTGGTGCCGGCGAATGCAGCATAGTTGAGGCTTTGATAAATATCCCCCTCTATCTGAATCATGTAAGTTACATTTTTACTTTCCTAGCCCTTTAAATGTATCTGTGACCTTGTTTTCCCTAAGTAACTGCATCTTTAAATCTCTCCTGTAAGAGTGACTGTTCCCTGCACCCGACAATCTGTCTCCACGTTATTTAGTGGATGTGGTGTAGCATCTGTTTCTCCCCCTGTACCATATTTGGCACAACACTGGGAACATCATAACCACTTTGAAGATCATTCACATAAGTGCACTAAGTATAAGATTCCGGCTTTGCCTTTCTATATTGGGACCCTCATCCTTTCCAAGTCTGCAGCGCTGTCAGTAAATCCAGAGCCTGTCTCGTCTCACTTGCAGTGCTGTAAGCTGCAGCCTGTGGGTCTAGCAGTGACAGTGTCTACTCCTCTGATGTTCTGAGATTCTGGGAAAAACAAATAAGTATTCTAACATTAGTGTAGTTACTGACAAGCCATTATTATTAAGGAAACCTATTCCAAAAATCAAATGAGTTCTCTACACTTAATGAATAGACTCCCATCACTCCATAAAATAACAAAAGGTTAATCTTAAAGGGACAGTATACTGCAAAATTGTTTTCCCCTAATGTGCTTCCAATGACTTGTTTTACCAGCTGCAGAGTATAAAATGTATGAGATTTTTTGTCGTTAGGTTCATTTGTGTACATGAAATAGCTGTTTTTGTTCTTTAAAACACAATCAATTAAAATGGGTTGAGCTTCAAGGGAAATCAGATCTCCTTATTTTATCACTTTCTGTACACACGTGCTTCTTTATAATATCTCTGTTTGTTTACCAAAGCCCTATACTTAGGGCTGATTCTTAAAAACTCGCCAGCATAGTAAGAAACAATAGGCCTATTTTACTGAGCATTATATTGTAAAGTAAGTGCCTCACATTAACATAAAGAGTATTAGTGACATCCCCTTAATGATATATTGGTCCCAAGGTAAACATTTACTTTAAAACTAGCCCTGAGAAGTCTTATTATACTGACAAGGTATCTTATAGAATATTGTCAGATCTGCGAGCTTTAGAGAATCAAGCCCTTAGAGAGAACAATTGAAAATTAACATTTTATCTTTCGTAATCCCCACTGGCAGTGTAATGTCTTCTGATAGTTAGGTTTACACACCTTCTTTATAGCCAATTCTTAAAGGGACAATATACTCCAGAATTGTTATTGTTTAGAAAGATAGATAATCCCTTTATTACCCATTCCCCAGTTTTGCATAACCAACACAGTTATATTAATACACCTTTTACCTCTATGATTACCTTGTATCTAAGCCTCTGCAGACTGCCCTTTTATCTCAGTGCTATTTACAGACTTGCATTTTAGCCAATCAGTGCTGACTCATTCGTAACTCCACAGGAGTGAGCACAGTATTATCTATACGACACATATTAACTAGCTCTGTGTTGTTGTGAAAAGCTAATACAATGTATAATTAAAACGTATTTTAATATAACAATGTTAGTTGTGCAAATGTAATGGTTAGTAAAAGCGTTATCTATCTTTTTAAACAAATAAACTTTCAGTAGAGTTAGGGGATACCACAGGCAAAATCAGTTATTTCAAATGCTGACAAAAGTAAAGGAGCTATTTGTAAACAATTTCATACATTCTAGCAGGTAAAATGGATCCTTGTGGGAACAAAATTGGAGAAAAAATTTGAGTGCACTGTCCCTTTAAAGGGTATAGTAAAGTTCTTTATGTTCTATTATAAATGTGCTAGATGCTAGAAACATAGTAGGTTACTAATCTTGTTTTGTTGCTGAACATCCACAGATCTTCTCTAGCAGCTTGATTTAACAAACGGTTCAGCCAATTAACTATACAGTGGTATTGAGAGTATTGCTGTCTGTGGTGCAAATTAGTGCATTCAGACTAAGGGGCATATTTATGTATGTGCGAGCGGACATTATACGATATAGCGGATCATGCCCACCGCACATCAATAAATGCCGACAGCATACGCTGTCGGCATTTATCATTGCACAAGCAGTTCTGGTGAACTGCTTGTGCAATACTGCCCCCTGCAGATTCACGGCCAATCGGCTGCTAGCAGGGGGTGTCAATCAACCCGATAGTACACGATTGGCCTCATCGTAAGCGTATGAGTTAAGAGGCAGCGGTCTTAAGACCGCTGCTTCCTAACTCCTGTTTCCGACGAGCCTTAAGGCTCGCGCGGAAACAGAGGCATTGGGGCCGATACGGACCTAGTTAAATCGGCCCCTATGTGCTATTGCATTGTCTGTTTATCATGCATTTGTTGATTATACAAATCTACTGTATTTACTGGTCTTTTAATAGTCATATAGTATACATGATATCAGATACCAAAATACCAGATAACAGAAATCCCAAACACAGAATAAAGAAATTATGTTTAGAAATCTAGTTCTAAAAAAAAAATATAACTTCATAGTCACATTTTTGTGATTGTAAGTTACAGTAATGTTGTCTATAGGATTTCTCTTGGCAATCGCATGACGGCGAACTTGGTTTTAACCGTTTGCTGTTCTGTCATGTCTGTTCGTTCTGTTCAGTGGAACTTTTGACAGTATTTTAAACTTGTAAGTTAAAGGTTTCACGATTTACAGTATGGGAACTGTTAAAATCCCAGTATAGAAGATGAGATCATTTGCGTCATTTTCTTCTTATAGAAAATACATTTCACACTGTTCTTCTTAATTTTAGATTAAAATCTTGCAAAATCTAAAAATGGTTTAAAAAAATACTTTTAAAATGTTAAAAGTTAAGGAATATAATCATTGCCCAGTATACACGCATCATACCTATATAAAAGTCAGATTGTTTAACGCTTCATATTAGATAAAGTACATTTTACACTTTTAAATGATTATTTTCCTAAGACGCTGTACAAAGGGATCAGTACAAGCACCACAATGTTTGTAATATTTGTTTTCTAACATTTTTGCACATTATTTTGCCTGACTTTTGTGCCTTTAAAGGGACATTAAACTGTTGGGTACAACTACAGTAGAATAGTTACTATTTACTATAATATCAGACATCCCAAGTCTCCCTGAAGTTCAGGGAGTCTCCCTGATTGTAATAGCGGCTCCCTGATGCCAGCAAATGGAATGCAATCTCCCTGAAACTCCAAGTACTATGATCCAATGTGGTCCAAATCTGGAAAAGTGTTTCTTTATGGAATGCCTTTAGCTGCTGGGACGTTATAGAACCCTCAAATCATGCATCAGTAACCAAAAAACCCCCACTGATTTTAATAAAATAAAACACAAATACTATCTTATTTACTGCACGTAATTAAATTTGTATTCTAAAATATTTGAGCATTCAACAAGCGTACGATCACTGGAAAATAGGTTTGTTGTATGTGGTTGTGCAATAAAGCTACTTTTTGTTTAATGTGACTTTAGTGGGAAGCTACTTTATTATAAGTCTATCTTATTTAGGGTTTCAAGGTGTCCAATATATAACTGGGAGGGGGGAGCAGCGCAGTAGCGGGAGAATCCACCTCCCTGAAATGAGTTTTTGCAGGTTGGGATGTCTGTAATATTCCTTTTCCTCCGATGCCTGCAGCTCTTTTCAAAGCTATTCTCTTATTTAACTCTTCAAAAGTGCTGCTCAGTGAGGCTCTGTATCTCCACACTGGGCGCCGCCATCTTGGAATTTTAGTATTCTTGTACCCTATGACAGAAGTCACGCACATTCACAGGTCAGTGAAATTGTGGTCAATCCTTATTATTAATTTCACCGTACACAAAACAGAGGAGCTGTACGTTTTTGCAGTGACTGCATTTTTCTATATTATTCCTGAGGGATTTTTTTTTGTTATGTAACTTAAACTGTGTGAAAAAAAACCCTGCAAAAATAAATGTAACTCTTCTGGTTCTATTGTGCAGGCTAATCCAGTGCAAGGTACAGCTGTCAAAAACGTCACTGATCTGTGAAAGCTGACTGCTTCTGCCACAGGAAGTAACAATAGTACCAAAATGGCGGCGCCCAGTATAAAAATACAGAGCTTTACCAATTGGCTTCTATAATGGGATATAATAAGAGAGCAGCAGGTATAGGTGAAAAACAATAACATAGTGAGTAGCAATTTTACTGCTGTAGTTGTACACAGCAGTTTAGTGTCCCTTTAATGTCTGTTTTTGTGAGATGCGTTCTTCTAACTTAAGTTTTGCAGGTGTAAAAATGATCATGTGTGCAATGTAAACAAGGAGCAAGTGAATTTGTATCAGTTCCCATTGATTTCTACTGGAGCTGACAAGAGAAATCAGATGTTTCAGAAGCGCATAGTGAGAAAATCAGGACAATATAAATATTAAAGGGATATTACGGTCAAAATTAAAATACCCATAAATTAATTACATCTTTCAATAGAAACATAATTACAATATACATGTATTGGCAAAAATTCTTCCGGTAAAAGTTATTGTTGTGTTAGCATTTTTCTCTGCACGTGTATGTGAAGCATACCCAGATATTGTCATATATACCGCAGCTGCTCTTAGAGCCAGTAGTGTCTTGTATCATGTCAGCAAAAATGCAAAGTGGGTCATTACCAGCTGTATTTAAAAGCTCGTGCACGGAGCATACTTAAGTACACTCGAAACAGATATAGCTTTTACTAAAAGTATTTTTGCTAATGCATGTATAGTACAAAAATGCTTCTATTCAAAACTGAAATGCACCCGTGTTGTGCATTCAAATTCTGTCTGGAACGTCCATTTAAAAATTACAAAATAACAGCTGCCTTCTAATTCACTATTGACAAAAATGTAAAAATGGCATAGTGAAAAATATTGATTAAACATTTATTTTGTATATGGAGCTTTTGTAACTGCCAATAGCCCATTGCAATAAACTTCCTAACCTATTACCCACTCAACTGCCATTAGCCCACCGCAAAAAAACTTCCTATCCTATTAACCCCTAAATGACCAATAGCCTATTGCAATAAACTTCCTAACCTATTAACCCCTAAATGACCAATAGCCCATTGCAATAAACTTCCTATCCTATTAACCCCTAAATGACCAATAGCCTATTGCAATAAACTTCCTAACCTATTAACCCCTAAATTACCAATAGCCCATTGCAATAAACTCTCTAACCTATTAACCACTAAACCGCCATTAGCCCACCGCAAAAAAACTTCCTAACCTATTAACCCCTAAATGGCCAATAGCCCATTGCAATAAACTTCCTAACCTATTAACCCCTAAATGACCAATAGCCCATTGCAATAAACTTCCTAACCTATTAACCACTAAACCGCCATTAGCCCACCGCAAAAAAACATCCTAACCTATTAACCCCTAAACGGCCAATAGCCCATTGCAATAAACATTCTTTCCTATTAACCACTAAACCGCCATTAGCCCACCGCAATAAACTCCCTAACCTATTAACCCCTAAATAACCAATAGCCCATTGCAATAAACTTCCTAAACTATTAACCACTAATCCCCCATTAGCCAACTGCTATAAACTTCCTAACTTATTAACCCCTAAACCTCCCATAGCCCACCACAATAAACTCCCTAATCTATTTACCCCTCTACCGCCAATAGCCCAATGCAAACCCCCCGAACACTACCTAACCCCTATACTGCCTATATCCCCCCACCCACTTCTAAGCTAAACCCCCTAAGTTACAAAAAAATAACATAACATTACATTTACAAAAAATAGCTAACATTACAGAAAGCACAAAACAAAAAGACCCCCCACACACACAGTTATGTCTTTACTAAAACTAATGCCCCCTTTAAAAAACAAAAAACACTGCAAAATAAAAAATATCCTTAACACTAAAAGTTACACACACACACAAAAATGCCTAATCAAGAAAAAAAATCTAAACTATAAAAAATCCCACAACTCCTTTGCTGCCCAAAAAAATCCCTAATCTAAAAAAAGAATGCACTAAAAAGGGCATTTTGTTGGGTATTGCCCTAAACTGGAACAGCTATTTTAAGAAAACATCTTAAACTAAAAAAATCTAAAGGGAAAAAACATTACTCTTAAAAATGAAAAGCCCACCCCAAAAAAATCCTAAAGCTAAACCCCAAAGTTTGTACTCACCAACTTGACTTTGTTATGTAGTAGTTGTTTTTTATTTAGGTGGTTGTGTTAGATTGTCTTTTTTTGCTGTTGTTTTAGTAGCTGTTTGTCCTCCATGTTATCCACACTTTTTCAGCCATATCAGTCTCGCCAGCCTTTTAGTAGTGAGAATTCCAGTGTGTGATAAAGTAAAACTAACCTTACATGTGCAATATTTAAAGTGTTACTACACAGAAACTTGTTTTTGTTTCATTGAATGCACAGTCTATGTTGTGTAGGAGCACTTCAAATACAGCCCCCCCTCCGCTTATATCACAGATGAGTGGCGATGTTGCTGAAATTTTGCTGAAGCCACAATCCCTATTGTTTCCTATGGGAGACACATCGCCACTCATCGGCACAGAGAGGGTCAGTCCACTTTTTTTTTAATATATCACCAGATTTATGAAGATGTTTTGAATATCAGGGCCTCAGTATTAGAAGTGGTGGTGGCCAGTGGCCAGTGATTGAAGTCACCATTCTAATAATTCTCATACAAGAGCAGGAGATGATGAAAAACAAACAGGACTGGTTCTGCAAGATCATAGAAGGTTAACCTACCCCTGCCCTTACTGCATTGTCCCCCTCCAAGATTACCACATAGAAGTCATATGTATGTGCAAAGGACATTCACTGAAGCTCTGAGTAACAAAAAAGAGTTGTTGCCAAACATGGGAGAGATAGAGGGGCCGAATTATCATTGTCTGGCGGACATCGCTGAATGCTTACAGCTTACGCTGTCGGCATTTAATATTGCACAAGCAGTTCTAGTGAACTACTTGTGCAATGCTGCCCCCTGCAGATTTGTGGCCAATCGGCCGCTAGCAGGGGGTGTCAATCAGCCCGATCGTACAGGATCGGGCGGATTGATGTCCGCAGCCTCAGAGGCAGCGGACCAGTTAATTAGCAACAGTCTTAAGACCGCTGCTTCATAACTGCTGTTTCCGGTGAGCCTTAAGGCTTGCGCGGAAACAGGGGCATCAGGGGTATGTCAGCCCCAGAGACTCTTCTAGGTGATTTGAAGAGCACCGGAATACAGTTGCAGAATGAAGAACGTTGTAAATCCTAAAGATCACCTTGCTAAAAAAAAAACATTCACCTGCCATTTCTCCATTCCGCAAAGAGTTAGAGGCGGGATGCCTAGGCCCTTAATCTTATTAAGAAATACTGTGACCAGAATTGGGCAACAAGGAGATGTAGCCTAATCAGTAAAATTAATAGGAATTGATGCCTTTGCCTCTCACATAACTTGATACAGCTCCTGTTTGTTGCAGTGTGACTAAGTGACCATGATTAATAATCCCTAAGGGAAGTAAGGAGAAGTATCTTGCTTCTGTGGTATAGATATGTGTATCCCAGGGCTTTCCAAGAGGGTCCACAAGTGAACGGTCTCTGAGGTAAGTAGACACACAATTGTCTAGGGGTTTCCTCGATGAATCATCATTCCTATGGGAGACCAAAGTGCCCCTCAAGGGGTGTGACTGCTCCCACAGTCGAACCTCTGCAGTTAGTTCAGTACAGCTGGAAATAAGACAATCTAATTTAGGAAAGATTGATGGTCTCTGAAACAGCCATAGCAATATCATTTCTGTCACTCAGTTAGGAGAGTAGCCATCACTTGACTTGTGAATGTTTCCTTGAACAAGCAAAAATAGCAATGTGATAAGTTGCAAATAGGTAAAAAAAATGTGACCTCCAGGGGAAAGGTGATGTTCAGTCCTTAATCCACTTGTCTACTTTTCCAGACCACTAGGAAAGCAGTCCCACACAGAGCTTGTTGTTAAGAGAGCTGTCAATAGCCTTTGATAGCAGAATATATCTTAAACAATTAAGATGTTTTCAGGGCTCACCAGAGTTGCTGCCATCTTAGGTAGCCACCCACCTGATGTTTTGTATTAGCTTTTTAAATCTTGCACAACAGTTAGACAATGCTAGTTCATGTTTGGCTTATGGATAACATTATGCTCATTCATTGTTATCATGTTTACACAAGAGCCAGCACTGATTGGCTAAAATGCAAGATTGTAAAAAGCAAAGAGATAAGGGGCAGTCTACAGGGGCTTAGATACAGGTAATCATAGAGGCAAAAAGAATATTAATATAATAGTGTTGGTTATGCAAAACTGGGGAATGGGTGATAAAGGGATTCTATCTTTTTAAATGAAACAATTTTCAAGTAGACTGTCCCTTTAAAAAACTAATATAATTTAAAAAAATACATCTGCATATTTTTCTCATGCTAATATTTGCTTCTTAAAAGTAAATGTTCTATCTCAACCAGAAAAGTTCATGTGAATGTCTAGTAATCAGCACATGCTCTAACATGCCCTCTGAAGTATAACTGGCATAGCTTAGTTTGGAAGAGCTTTGCATTTTCTGCCTTTACATTAGGAAATTTCCTTGTGTCTGGTTCAGTACTCAGCACATACAGAGCAAGCCAAAAACTGCACAAATTCCTGAACCATGACATGATGTTTTATTCCTTGCTCTAGCAGGGGTCACTGTATTTATGTTTTGCATCCATGCATGCAAGGGGTTACCTCATTCCCCTCCTGCGTGATTTCATGACATTCTCCCCACCCTGCTTAATCCTGGCTGCCGGCAACAGATACGGGGAACAAGATGAAGTGATTCTGGAAGTCAAATTGCATGAGGTTAATACTAGGGGAAGGAAACACAGAGCATTATAGAAATAAAATGCTGGTAGAAGAGGCATTTTTGGCAACATTTGTATGGTCACACGTACTGCAACTACATTATTGAAGCTAGAGTTTCTAGGTCAAATATGTCAACTATCCTCTGTAGAAAACTGAGGAGGCCGTGAGGAAGTCTGTCTGGCGCCATTGTGCAGAGTTATTGTAGCACTTTTTAAAGGATTGTGAAGCGCGTTGAGGCTGTTATCAAGTGTAGATGTCACACCTGAACAGAGGTGATTTAGCACTTGTAAAGTATCATGAAAAACCTTGAGGATATGATGAAGTGTGTCTCATACCCCTGAGCAGAGGAGATTTAGATATAACACTTTGTAAGGATAGTGAAGTGGAAGGAAGTGTGTCTGATACCCCTGAGAAAATGTGGTTTAGCACTTTTTTTGGATTGTGAAGTATGTTAAGGCTGTGAGCAGAGCAGATTAAGCACTTTGTAAAGGATATTGAAGTGCATTAAGCCTACAAAAAAGTTTGTCTGATACTCCTGAGCATATGTTATTTTATGGTAAGGGATCATGAAGCGCGTTGAGGTTGTAAGAAAGAGTGTCTCACACACCTGAATAGAGGTTGTTTAGCACTTATAAAGGGATTGTGAAGCACATTGAGGTTGTGAGAAAGTGTGTCTGACACACCTGAGTAGAGGTAGTTTAGCACTTATAAAGGGATCATGAAGCACATTGAGGTTGTGAGAAAGTGTGTCTGACACACCTGAGTAGAGGTAGTTTAGCACTTATAAAGGGATCATGAAGCGTGTTGAGGTTGTGAGAAAGTGTGTCTGACACACCTGAGCAGAGGTGGTTTAGCACTTATAAAGGGATCATGAAGCGTGTTGAGGTTGTGAGAAAGTGTGTCTGACACACCTGAGCAGAGGTGGTTTAGCACTTATAAAGGGATCATGAAGCATGTTGAGGTTGTGAGAAAGTGTGTCTGACACACCTGAGCAGAGGTGGTTTAGCACTTATAAAGGGATCATGAAGCGTGTTGAGGTTGTGAGAAAGTGTGTCTGACACACCTGAGCAGAGGTGGTTTAGCACTTATAAAGGGATCATGAAGCGTGTTGAGGTTGTGAGAAAGTGTGTCTGACACACCTGAGCAGAGGTGGTTTAGCACTTATAAAGGGATCATGAAGCGTGTTGAGGTTGTGAGAAAGTGTGTCTGACACACCTGAGCAGAGGTGGTTTAGCACTTATAAAGGGATCATGAAGCGTGTTGAGGTTGTGAGAAAGTGTGTCTGACACACCTGAGCAGAGGTGGTTTAGCACTTATAAAGGGATCATGAAGCGTGTTGAGGTTGTGAGAAAGTGTGTCTGACACACCTGAGCAGAGGTGGTTTAGCACTTATAAAGGGATCATGAAGCGTGTTGAGGTTGTGAGAAAGTGTGTCTGACACACCTGAGCAGAGGTGGTTTAGCACTTATAAAGGGATCATGAAGCGTGTTGAGGTTGTGAGAAAGTGTGTCTGACACACCTGAGCAGAGGTGGTTTAGCACTTATAAAGGGATCATGAAGCACATTGAGGTTGTGAGAAAGTGTGTCTGACACACCTGAGCAGAGGTGGTTTAGCACTTTGTAAGGGATCATGAAGCGTGTTGAGGTTGTGAGAAAGTGTGTCTGACACACCTGAGTAGAGTTGGTTTAGCACTTTGTAAGGGATCGTGAAGCGTGTTGAGCAGGTGAGGAAATTTTTGTCTGACACCCCTGAGCAGAGGTTGTTTAGCACTTATAAAGGGATCATGAAGCATGTTGAGGTTGTGAGAAAGTGTGTCTGACACACCTGAGCAGAGGTGGTTTAGCACTTATAAAGGGATCATGAAGCGTGTTGAGGTTGTGAGAAAGTGTGTCTGACACACCTGAGCAGAGGTGGTTTAGCACTTTGTAAGGGATCATGAAGCGTGTTGAGGTTGTGAGAAAGTGTGTCTGACACACCTGAGCAGAGGTGGTTTAGCACTTATAAAGGGATCATGAAGCGTGTTGAGGTTGTGAGAAAGTGTGTCTGACACACCTGAGCAGAGGTGGTTTAGCACTTATAAAGGGATCATGAAGCGTGTTGAGGTTGTGAGAAAGTGTGTCTGACACACCTGAGCAGAGGTGGTTTAGCACTTATAAAGGGATCATGAAGCGTGTTGAGGTTGTGAGAAAGTGTGTCTGACACACCTGAGCAGAGGTGGTTTAGCACTTATAAAGGGATCATGAAGCGTGTTGAGGTTGTGAGAAAGTGTGTCTGACACACCTGAGCAGAGGTGGTTTAGCACTTATAAAGGGATCATGAAGCACATTGAGGTTGTGAGAAAGTGTGTCTGACACACCTGAGTAGAGGTAGTTTAGCACTTATAAAGGGATCATGAAGCGTGTTGAGGTTGTGAGAAAGTGTGTCTGACACACCTGAGCAGAGGTGGTTTAGCACTTATAAAGGGATCATGAAGCGTGTTGAGGTTGTGAGAAAGTGTGTCTGACACACCTGAGTAGAGGTAGTTTAGCACTTATAAAGGGATCATGAAGCGTGTTGAGGTTGTGAGAAAGTGTGTCTGACACACCTGAGCAGAGGTGGTTTAGCACTTATAAAGGGATCATGAAGCGTGTTGAGGTTGTGAGAAAGTGTGTCTGACACACCTGAGCAGAGGTGGTTTAGCACTTTGTAAGGGATCGTGAAGCGTGTTGAGGCAGTGAGGAAGTTTGTCTGACACCCCTGAGCAGAGTTGGTTTTGCACTTTCTACAGGGTCCCTTTACCAGCCATTAATAAACATCCACAAAATCCCTGTGCTACATTGTTGCAATGAATCTTGAGACTGTGAGCGTGACATGTTTTGCTGTTAGGATTATTTTTGTCCCCTTTATCAGTAATTTAATTTTAAAAATTGTGGGCTTTCCAATTCTTGATAAAAGTAGAAGTACCAATTCCAGACTTAAAGGGACATAAAAGTGCAAAAAGAAAATGCTTTAATATGTTAGAGCATTGTATTATAGCACTATTACCTATATATAACTATGATGTTGATTCCAATATTTCCAATTCCATTTATGACCATTTTTTTCAGCTCCTGCTAAAAAATTCTAAGTGATCACAATCTAAGGGATAACACCATTTCAGTATTGGGGAAAAATTTTGATCGTATCCAATCGGATATAGTAGGAAATTCACCATTGCAATACATAGACAGTGATGGCCTCTGTGATTACAATCCTCCCAACCAACTTGTACTATATTTCATCAATACAATGGACACATCTAATTCAACATACAAAAGATGTTGATAATATGTAAAACTAGCCCTTTTGACTTGTTTACAAGTATTCCAAGATGATTAGTAATAATTCACAAGAACTGCTGGTGCAATGATAAATACAGACAGTGTATGCTGTCTGCATTTATCGATGTGCGGCGGACATGGTTCGTTATAGCGGATAATGTCCGTCCGCACAATGATAAATGGACCCCATTGACTCCTTGCTAACATGCCCTAGAGAGATGCAACCAAACCCCACTGAAGAGCACCAAAGAGGCTGAGATGTACACGTTTCTCTCATTCAATGGAAAGTTGCCTGGTATTTTGGGACTGGAATGTCTTTTTGGTAGGATCAGATTGATACACTACAGCAGAACTTGATTATTCAAGGCGGCTGGGAATCCTTTGCACCTTTAAAATTGTACACCAAGCAAAAACAATGTGATGAGTTAACTGACAATGAGGGCCGGCCTTTGGGGTGTGCGGCCTTACACCCCAGAGGGTGCCTAATTTGCAGACAGAACACAGAAGGCAGTTTTAAAAATTAAAAAAAAAATATTACCAGGGAGGGGAGGGGTGGGGCTGTGGCGGTAGTGTAAGTATAGTGGAGGGCTTTGGGTGTGATGAGAGCAGTGGTCTCCTTGAAGCACACATTAGTATGTTTGTTTCCTGGGGGGTGGGGTGGTGCGTGACACCGCACAGCCCACGCTCAAACCCAGAAGAGAGGCAGTAGTGAGTGGCAGTAAAGTGTTTAAAGGGACAGTCAAGTAAAAAAAAAACTTTCATGATTTAAATAGGGCATGTAATTTTAAAAAACTTTCCAATTTACTTTTATTACCAATTTTGCTTTGTTCTCTTGGTATTCTTAGTTGAAAGCTAAATCTAGGAGGTATATATGCTAATTTCTTAGACCTTGAAGGCCACCTCTAATCTGAATGCATTTTGACAGTTTTTCACCACTAGAGAGCGTTAGTTAATATGTTTCATATAGATAACATTGAGCTCAGGCACATGAAGCTCCTAAGAGCAAGCACTGATTGGCTAAAAATGCAAGTCTGTCAAAAGAACTGAAATAAGGGGGCAGTTTGCAGAGCCATAGATACAAGGTAATCACAGAGGTAAAAAATATATTATTATAACTGTGTTGGTTATGCAAAATTGGGGAATGGGTAATAAAGGGATTATCTACCTTTTTAAACAACAAAAATTCTGGTGTTTACTGTCCCTTTAAGAAAGTTTCTTACCTTTGTTTTTGTTGCATATTGTTCATATCACGTATAGTCTGCCCAGTCTTAAGTGATCTTGAATCAAAAGCATCTTTTTCCCCTTAACAGCAGATGGAGCACATGAGACTCGTGCCAGCCTGGATGTGACTTATGCAGGAAGCCTACATGTTGATAAGCTGAATTCAGTAAGCTACAGTAGCACTGTTGTAAGACATTTAAAGCAATGGTAGTCCTTTATTTAATGGTTGGGTATATTTATATGATTGGATTTTAAGTTCAGACTTTAATTAGATATTAACCTCCTATGTTTAAGGTTTTTAATAAAAGAGGCATTTTCTTTAATTTAATATGGCTACTGAGCAGCTTCCTGTTTGTGAGCCAATCTAAGATAAGCACCTAATATGAAAAGTCATTATTGTAGGAAGTCAATGGGGCTGAATTATCAAGCTCCAAATGAGCTTGATGCCCCTGTTTCCCCACGAGCCTTCAGGCTCGCCGGAAACAAAAGTTATGAGGCAGCGGTCTAAAGACCGCTGCTCCATAACTTGTCCACCTGCTCTGAGACAGCAGACATCAATCCGCCCAATCCTATATGATTGGGCTGATTGACACCCCCTGCTAGTGGCCGATTGGCTACGAATCTGCAGGGGGCAGTATTGCACAAGCAGTTCACAAGAACTGTTTGTATAATGATAAATGCCGACAGCGTATGCTGTCGGCATTTATCGATGTGCGGCAGACATGATACGCTACATTGTATCATGTCCGCTCGCACATTAATAAATTGACCCCTATGTCACTTGTTGGCATTTATGTGCTTTTATGTTTTATCACCAAACTGCCTTAAAAGTTGTTGATAAATAATGTAGATCATTACAGTTTATATATGCAGCTGTATTTTGCTTTGCTAAAGAGGTCAGCTTCTGAGAGTGTATAAAATGAGACTTCGCACTAACGGCTGTCTAGAAAAAAACAAACAATACAAAGGCACACGGATATATACATACATATATAAATACAATATTTTATTGAACGATTGCATTAAAAAACGCTACAAATCAGTGGTGAGATAAGCTCATTTTCTTACATATCTGGTGGTCCTGTCCTCAGATTAAACCATTTTGGGATAGGATCACACACTGTTACAAATTGCCGCACATTAGTTACAAGTATAGAAAGCACCTTTTTCAATATATGCTCAACAGCGCTAAAAGACTAATTCTCTGCTATTGTAAGAAAGCTTGTTTTGACCTTGGAAAAAAAAGTTTTGAGGGAAAATTTGATTATTTTTTAAATTTAGTTTTCCTCCGGGATCAGAAATAGCTTAGTATGGGTATGATTAAACATTTTATGTAAACCCTGTCTGTTAAGAGTTTTGTACGTACATATATTATATATGCTTAAATAATGGCAAATCCTTTGTTGAAAATTATTGTTACCAGTGTTTCCAGTTATTTATTATTATACTTGTTTGTACTTGCACATAAATTATCTCTAATTAAAACAAATTATTTGTTACAAAGATTTTTTTTCCTCTCCTTTTTTTGTTGATGTTTAGGTGAATGTGGTGGTGGTGGTGGTGGGGGGGGGCGCCATGGGAGTAGCCCGCACAGGGTACCTGAACACCTATGGCCGGCACTGCTGACAATAAATCTATAGTCTGAACTGTTGTATAAATTGTTAAGTAATTCAAATTGAGTCCAAAGAACAAAATTCATATACCTGTTTTGTTACATACTTATGTAGAACATCAATGTACTCAGAGAGTCCTTGTAACAGTGTGTGCAGGTATTCCAGTATATAGTCCTATGGATATCCAGTCCAAAGGTCAGGAGGCAGCCTCAATTCACAGAGAAATGCTGTTTCACTTTTGATATGCGTGTCAGCTACATTTCACAAGACCCTCCTCCAGACCATCGTTATCGATGATGTCACCATAACACAACTCGTGAAAATCCAAGTGCCATGCAGGTGAATAGATGTCCGTGATGTGCTCGCTAAACCAGCAATTTTACTTCATTCTCTTGGTTTCCTTTGTTGAAGGAGCAGCAAAGCACTATTGGGAGCTAGAGAAACACATTAAATGAGCCAATGACAGGAAGCATATATGTGCAGTCACTAGCTCATCTAGCTCCAGGCCAGTAGTGCATTGTTGCTCCTGTGCCTTCCTATGTATGCTTTCCAACAAAGGTTACCAAAAGGAATGAAGCAAATTAAATAATAGAAGTAAATTGCAGAGTTGCTCAAAATTGAATAGTCCATCTGAATCATGAAAGGAACATTTTGGATTTGATGTTCCTTTAACAGGGGAGCACCTGACACTGATATAAAGTCTCATTTTGCAGCAAATACAAGTTAAACTGAAATATTTGTACTACAATTTAACTTTCATTCGGCTAGATTTAGAGTTTGGCGTTAGCCGTCAAAACCAGCGTTAGAGGCTCCTAACGCTGGTTTTGGGCTACCGCTGGTATTTAGAGTCAGTCAGGAAAGGGTCTAACGCTCACTTTTCAGCCGCGACTTTTCCATACCGCAGATCCCCCTACGCCATTTGCGTATCCTATCTTTTCAATGGGATCTTTCTAACGCCGGTATTTAGAGTTGTGGCTGAAGTGAGCGTTAGAAATCTAACGACAAAACTCCAGCCGCAAAAAAAAGTCAGTAGTTAAGAGCTTTCTGGGCTAACGCCGGTTTATAAAGCTCTTAACTACTGTGCTCTAAAGTACACTAACACCCATAAACTACCCCTAAACCAAGGCCCCCCCACATCGCCGCCACTCTATTAAATTTTTTTAACCCCTAATCTGCCGACCGCACACGGCCGCAACCTATGTTATCCCTATGTACCCCTAATCTGCTGCCCCTAATACCGCCGACACCTACATAATATTTATTAACCCCTAATCTGCCGCCCCCGCTATCGCTGACACCTGCATATTTTTTTAACCCCTAATCTGCCGCTCCGTACACCGCCGCAACCTACATTATACCTATGTACCCCTAATCTGCTGCCCCTAACACAGCCGACCCCTATATTATATTTATTAACCCTAATATGCTGCCCCCAACGTCGCCTCCACCTACCTACAATAATTAACCCCTAATCTGCCGACCGGACCACACCGCTACTATAATAAATGTATTAACCCCTAAAGCTAAGTCTAACCCTAACACTAACACCCCCTAACTTAAATATAATTTAAATCTAACAAAATAAATTAACTCTTATTAAATAAATTATTCCTATTTAAAGCTAAATACTTACCTGTAAAATAAACCCTAATATAGCTACAATATAACGAATAATTATATTGTAGCTATTTTAGGATTAATATTTATTTTACAGGCAACTTTGTATTTATTTTAACCAGGTACAATAGCTATTAAATAGTTAATAACTATTTAATAGCTAAAATAGTTAAAATAATTACAAAATTACCTGTAAAATAAATCCTAACCTAAGTTACAATTAAACCTAACACTACACTATCAATAAATTAATTAAATACAATACCTACAAATAACTACAATTAAATAAACTTCAATCCGATTGGCTGATTGGATCAGCCAATCAGATTGAGCTCGCATTCTATTGGCTGTTCCGATCAGCCAATAGAATGCGAGCTCAATCTGATTCGCTGATCCAATCAGCCAATCGGATTGAACTTGAATCTGATTGGCTGATTCCATCAGCCAATCAGAATTTTCCTACCTTAATTCCGATTGGCTGATAGAATCGGAATTCGAGGGACGCCATCTTGGATGACGTCCCTTAAAGGAACCTTCATTCTTCAGTTGGACGTCGGAAGAAGAGGATGGATCCGCGACGGAGGTCTTCAAGATGGAGCCGTTCGTCATCGGATGAAGATAGAAGATGCCGCTTGGATCAAGATGGTTGCCGGTCCGGATCTCCTCTTCTTCCCGGATAGGATGAAGACTTTGGAGCCTCTTCTGGACCTCTTCAGCCGCCGCTTGATAGAAGACTTCAGCCGGATTATGGATCGACAGCCCCTGCTTGGGCTTGGATGAAGACTTCGGAGGCTTGGATCAAGACTTCGGAGGACGGATCGGTGAACCTGGCATGGTGAAGATAAGGTAGGAAGATCTTCAGGGGCTTAGTGTTAGGTTTATTTAAGGGGGGTTTGGGTTAGATTAGGGGTATGTGGGTGGTGGGTTGTAAGGTTGGGGGGGTTATTGTATGTTTTTTTTTACAGGCAAAAGAGCTGAATTATTTGGGGCATGCCCCGCAAATGGCCCTTTTCAGGGCTGGTAAGGTAAAAGAGCTTTGAACTTTTTTAATTTAGAATAGGGTAGGGCATTTTTTTATTTTGGGGGTCTTTGTTATTTTATTAGGGGGCTTAGAGTAGGTGTAATTAGTTTAAAATTGTTGTAATATTTTTCTAATGTTTGTAAATATTTTTTTATTTTTTGTAACTTAGTTCTTTTTTATTTTTTGTACTTTAGTTAGTTTATTTAATTGTAGTTATTTGTAGGTATTGTATTTAATTAATTTATTGATAGTGTAGTGTTAGGTTTAATTGTAACTTAGGTTAGGATTTATTTTACAGGTAATTTTGTAATTATTTTAACTATGTTAGCTATTAAATAGTTATTAACTATTTAATAGCTATTGTACCTGGTTAAAATAAATACAAAGTTGCCTGTAAAATAAATATTAATCCTAAAATAGCTACAATGTAATTATTATTTATATTGTAGCTATATTAGGATTTATTTTACAGGTAAGTACTTAGCTTTAAATAGGAATAATTTATTTAATAAGAATTAATTTATTTCGTTAGATTTAAATTATATTTAATTTAGGGGGGTGTTAGTGTTAGGGTTAGACTTAGCTTTAGGGGTTAATCCATTTATTAGAGTAGCGGCGAGATCCGGTCAGCAGATTAGGGGTTAAAAATTGAAGTTAGGTGTCGGCGATGTTAGGGAGGGCAGATTAGGGGTTAATACTATTTCTTATAGGGTTATTGAGGCGGGAGTGAGGCGGATTAGGGATTAATAACTTTATTATAGTAGCGGCGAGGTCCGGTCGGCAGATTAGGGGTTAATAAGTGTAGGTAGCTGGCGGCGACGTTGTGGGGGCAGATTAGGGGTTAATAAATATAATATAGGGGTCGGCGGTGTTAGGGGCAGCAGATTAGGGGTACATAGGGATAACGTAGGTTGCGGCGGTGTACGGAGCGGCAGATTAGGGGTTAATAATAAAATGCAGGGGTCAGCGATAGCGGGGGTGGCAGATTAGGGGTTAATAAGTGTAAGATTAGGGGTGTTTAGACTCTGGGTACATGTTAGAGTGTTAGGTGCAGACGTAGGAAGTGTTTCCCCATAGGAAACAATGGGGCTGCGTTAGGAGCTGAACGCTGCTTTTTTGCAGGTGTTAGGTTTTTTTCAGCTCAAACTGCCCCATTGTTTCCTATGGGGGAATCGTGCACAAGCACGTTTTTGAAGCTGGCCGCGTCCGTAAGCACCGCTGGTATTGAGAGTTGCAGTTGCAGTAAATATGCTATACGCTCCTTTTTTGGAGCCTAACGCAGCCCTTCTGTGAACTCTAAATACCAGCGGTATTTAAAAGGTGCGGCCAGAAGAAAGCATGCGTAGCTAACGCACCCCTTCTAACGCAAAACTCTAAATCTAGCCGATTTTCTTTTAGTTTAATATACATTACTTTTCTGTCAGTTAAATGTGTATTGTGGATTTTGAGCAAACCACCTGCATACAGTTGTTGAGATAAATAAGTGAGACCTGAAGGTATAAAATGCCTAGAGCATATCATGAGAAAAAGAGAGAGTTTCAGAAAGACCCTGGAAACTAACCTGCCACTCACACTTTCTGAAGCTGTCACTTTTATTTTACAAATAACAAATACAAACTACAATGAAATTTGTAAAAGTTTAAATGAAGTCTAAAGTAATGTAAAATACAAAGCACAAAGTGTAAATGCAGCAGAAGTCTTTAGTCTTATGTCATGCAGTGCATATTGCAGTGAGCTTGTCTCTTCTTAACATCCAGAAATGCAGGGAACATCCCTTAGAGAAGTATAAAAAAAAATCTGCATGTCTAGATCATTTTATATCATCTCATCTGTGCAGAGAACTTTAGAACATCAGACCCCTACAGTGCTATTGATGAATAGTGATGCACTCCACAAACTTAAAAACAAGCACCAAGATTACAAGTTTTGCACTATACTGGGTGCATAAATAACACAAAAAATAGCTTTATCACACTTTCCATAGCGCTGCCATTAAAAGTTAAGCCAAAACCTTCTTTTGTTGTGCGGTATAGTGCAATAAGTTCCATACCGCACAAAACCCAAGGCCTGACTTTACGTGATCATGCACATTTTCCCCTATAGACATCAATAAGGAGAAAGTGTCAGAAAAAACTAACACCTGTTGTGATGGATACCCTGGCTACCCCGGCTGGGTAGCTCTACCAAATGGGTCCTGCTTCCTCCCTGCCAACTGCAGCTATGTAGCTGGCAAGTGACCACAGCCTGTAGCCACCCCTAATGCCTGACAGCACCAGTATTCAGGCTCCCACCCTGTGGCAGACTCCGGCTACCCAGACTAGGTAGCTCTGCCAGAGGGTCCTTCCTATACTTGACAACAGGCTGCTATGTAGCCCAGGAAAGTGATTTTAGCAGAAGCCCACCCAAATAACTAGACATACTAGCATTCAGGTGAAACAGGAACTCATTTTATTGGAAAACACACACTCTTTTATATACAAAGCTCATCTTGATTAGACACTGGACAATCCCACAATTTTCCCGCCATTCCTGCCCCTCCAGACAGACCGGTGCCTCCATAGCAACCATAGTCCCACAGAATCCCAAGACCCAGGGGTGACAGTTTCGGGGTAATCTCAGGGGAGCTGCCAGCCTGAGAGGGGTTAGGCAGGTTTCCTTTGTGAGGTGGCCGACCGGGAGTTCCAGGAGCCCAGCCAGCCTAGGAGGGTTTTTTGGGTCAGAGGTCAGCTTTTCTCTGACAAAGTACTGGTGACAAAAACAAGCAGCCAAAAGCTTCCAGAGATTGCAATTGCTCTGAGGAGCCCAATACCGCTGAGAAACAACAGGGGTGAGGTAATAAGTGGGTGGGGTTAGCCTTGGTGTTCTGGTATCCGTGACATCTCCCCCCCTCCAGTTTGGCAGACCCAGCTAGACCCTAACAGGTCGGTTTGGGGCTGTCCGACAGTGACCCTCCCCTTCTCGGTTTCTGGGAAAGGTTATCCCATATCTCCTGGGCTTGGGGCCTCCGGGGGGTTCCTGCTGGCGTTTATCCCCTGCACCCTAGGTGCAGGGACAATCACACGATGCAACATCCCAAACAAGTTTCGGAAATCAAATGGGGGGCTGGAATAGCGCTGACAAAGCGAAAGTGAAAAAGGTATCAGTGACTAATCTTAAAAAAGATAGTGTTAAAAAGATTAGAGTGACCTGGTATCGTGTAACTCTAAACTAGTGATAAAAAGGATGTGCACAACTGTGATAATGAGGAGTCTGATCTTACATAAGCATATTCTATAAAAGTGAATGAATCGTGGGTGGTGACCTATCGCAAAAAATATAAATAATAAATAAAATATTTATCAGAAGAGAGGGATATTTGTATCTATTATATCTTGTAAATTGTATAATATATATATCTCTAAGGAGAAGAATATTACAATGAAATTAATAGTTTGTAAAAAAAAATACATATTTATTACAATACGAAGAAAAGATGCATCAGGGAAACAATAAAATAAATATACAATATCTACCATGATAGAATAAAATACAATTTGGTAAAGACCAATATATAATAATAACAACACATTACTAAGTGCCAAAGCAAAGGCAACTTAGTATCTAAATACCTGATAAAAGATATATATAATGGTAAGATTCAGTCCAGAGTGTGGGTTGGGACTCCCAAAGCTGTATTAAAGCAGAAAGAACAGATCCGTAGAAACTTCCTCAAACAGTAGTGAAGTTGAATCTTTGGAAATGATGTTACAGTTTGTTATATATAGATGATGGTAACAAAGTCCCTCATTAAACCCAAAAATGTGGCTATATTGCGAAAAGAGAAGATATGTAGGACTGGAGTGCTTGGTTTGAGCGCCAAGGCTAGGCAATACCTCACGGTCTGGCTGTGCATTAGTTCCGGTGTTAGGGTCAAAGTAAATGAGTCCGATGCAGGAGAGCAACTGACAGCTCATTGTAGAATCTCTGTTTTAGGAGAACGGTCTGAATTGGCGGGCTAGTAAATCCTGGGACAGGGATTACACTTATAGAGACTATTCATGGTATTGTAAATAGCTCAAAGTACTTGTCCTACTACAAGTCCTTACCAACTTAATCCAAGGTAGAGATTGTTTGTCGGTGTGAGCAAGATCAACACGTTTCAGCCGCCTTGGCTGCCTTGGTAAGGACTAATTTTATTATTTCCCTGATGCTGGCATCTTTTCTTCGTATTGTAATAAATATATATATTTTTTGACAAACTTTTAATCTCATTGTAATATTCCTCTCCTTAGAGATATATATTATGCAATTTACAAGATATAATAGATACAAATATCCCTCTCTTCTGATATATATTTTATTTATTATTTATATTTTATACAATAGGTCACCACCCACGATTCATACACTTTTATAAGATATGCTTATGTAAGATCAAACTCCTCGTTATCACAGTTGTGCACATCCTTTTTATCACTAGTTTAGAGTTACACAATACCAGGTCACTCTAATCTTTTTAACACTACCTTTTTTAAGATTAGTCACTGATACCTTTTTCTCTTTCGCTTTGTCAGCGCTATCCCAGCCCCCCCCCTTTGATTTCCGTTATTTGGTGACTAGCTTGGAGGCCTAATCACCACCTTTGGGATTAGCTGTAAAGAGACCTGAGTGTAGCATCTTTAAATAACACCACATTCACTAGTCCCAAACAAGTTTGCCAAGGCCAGCTCCCAAACAGTTGTTCTCCCACAAATTCCAGTGTCCTTATGTTCCATGGCCACACTGCCTCCCTCTGTGAAACTCTGTTGAGTACTGGCTGACCCACCCACAAACAAAGCCAGTGCTGGTTCCCCAGCTGTATCCCCACCCCAGACTGTAGAATGAGTTTACTTCTTGGTGGGGCAGGCATGACTCGGGTTCCAAAACTGGTGGCATCAAATGCAGGGGTGGGTATCCAACAAAGCCATTGCCGGATTCCTGGATGTAGGTGGAAGTTGCTCCTTGTTGGGGCAGGCAAAATTCGGGTGCCCAAACTTGTGGCACCAATTGCATGAGCAGGTACCCCCCTGTGAGAAATATTCTGGGACGAGTAAAGGGTAGAGACCCTGCCAAGCTACTGAGGGGAGAGACTGTCTGTCTCTTCTCCTGAGAAGGAGATCTACCTCCGCTCCATGGGAAACTGCTCTGCCACTGGGGAGAGTTACCGACTGTCTCCTCTCCCAGGAAGGGGTTCTGCTTATGGGGAGGGAGGACGACTACCTCCACTCACAGGGGATGGCTCTCCTCCAGGGAGAGAGACCGACTGTCTCCTCTACCTGCTCCTGGCTCTGCCACTGGGGAGAGAGACTGACTGTCTCCTCTCCCAGGAGGGGGTTCTGTGTAAGGGGAGGGTGGACGACTACCTCCGCTCCCAGGGGATAGCTCTGCCGCTGGGGAGAGATACTGACTGTCTCCTCTCCCAGGAAGGTGTGTTACCTTGTATCTAAGCCTCAGCAGACTGCCCCCTTATTTCAGTTCTTTTGACAGACTTGCATTTTAGCCTATAAGAGCTGTCTCCATGGTAAATTCACGTGCATGAGCTCAATGTTATCTATATGAAACATGTGAACTAATGCCCTCTAGTGGTGAAAAACTATCAAAATACATTTAGATTAGAGGCGGCCTTCAAGGTCTAAGAAATTAGCATATGAACCGCCTAGGTTAAGCTTTCAACTATGAATACCAAGAGAACAAAGCAAAATTGGTGATAAAAGTAAATTGGAAAATTGTTTAAAATTACATGCCCTATTTGAAACATGAAAGTTTTTTTCGACTTGACTGTCCCTTTAAGAGGAACTGGACTTCACCCTGAGAACACCCAGCTCCACCCCTGCAGTACTCAACTCCACTGTTAAACTTTGCCCAAGCCTCCATGTAAGAAAGTCAGTTACCTGGATTACAATCTTTTAAAAAACGTACCAAGAATTAGCAGTTTCAAAGCTATTCTAATCAGTTAGGGATATTGCTGAATCAATTTGCAAAAAAAACACCAAAGTTACGTTTCTTGTATTTTTTTTCTCCCAATTAGGTATACAAACTTAGAAACTGTATTATTGTATAATTTACAAGTAGGTTCTCACAAGGATTTCTGCAGATGCAGCCAAAAAAAAACAAAGAAAGACAAGACAGATAATTCACTCAGTATTGATATTGTTTATCTAGTATGTTATTTGTTTTCAGAAGTTTGTTAAACAATAATAACCAATCTGGTTTTGTTAGAGCAAGTTAGGTTTTAATTATTATTTTTTAAAGGTTTGAAGCTCGAATCTGGACCAACTCTATAATTAACCCCTAAAGTACTACCCTCGCAGAACCTTTTCAGTATGAATTTTATAAACACTTTTTTCCCCATATTATTTTATTATTAAAATAGCTTCCACCTGATAAGGGACCTGGGGTTAGCGCTAGAGGCTTTAGAGTATGCACGAGCGCTCATGCAAGCTGGTCCTAAACTTTTCTTGCACTTATTGTGTGCAAATCCACAGCCATTCTCAGAATTTGATGCATGCCCCTTCCTTTAAAGACCCTTTCTGCACTTATGGTAATGACTGTGCCAGCATGACAAATCACTAGGTTACAACATGGTGGCATGCATCGCTAAATGGAGACAATGCTTTATTTAAGCTTTTCAGACAAATTTAGTTCTTTATTAGGTACATTTCTAAAAACATATAAGTGGCACTTATTTGCTATATGTTTACCTATTACAGTACAGGCTCATTTTTTCAATTAATCTACTTTTTAATGTCCTTTCAAATAAATAGATAAAGTCTTGCATAATAGTCCCAAGCATTGCCGCTCCTGAGAAGAAAACTTCCAGTTAGCCAATCAGGAACAGCTTTCACTTAACCCACTAATGGCCATCTCTGTTCTGTTCAGGAGCTGTAACGTCTGCAGTTCCAGAGTGGTACTTTTTTCTGGGAACAGTAATATAAAAATTACATTCTGAAACAAATTACAGTATGTGATAATTTTTTTTTTTACATTGAAGAAAGGGACATTTGTAATTATTAGACTCCATTCAGACCACTGTTGGGAGCTACGTATAAATATATTCAGAAATGTCCATTAATCTGTTCTCTATTTTCTATTTTTTTGCAGAATACAGTAATACGCTCCCTTGTCATTTCCAGAACTCTCGGCTGTCAGATGTTGCAGTATGAGACATACCAGCCCCAGGACAGAGCACTTGTCTGAGACATATTTGGATATTAGTTCATCTCTGCCAAGAATGACCTACTGATGTGGTTTCACCAAAGCAACGATGCAGAGAAACCACATCCTTTCCTCTCCAGACCCTGTGCCGCTCACAAAATAATAATACTAATAATAAACATGATAGCAACTGCCCTAATAAAGTGATGCACTGAATACTTTATCAAACAGAGACAAGTTACAAATATAATTAAAGGGATATTAAAGTCATTTTATTTTCTATTTATGCATCAGAAATATTAATTAAATTGGAAAATATCTGGATACATATTTTAAAAGCATTTATAATGGGGGTTTTTTGTAAGAAAAATATGCATTATTTTGCACTCCAAGGACACACCTCTTTAAAAACCTCTTGAATGTTCTCTTACTTGCTATTTTATGGAAATTCCATGTAACTTTCTTTTGATAAAGTTTCCATAAAATGCTAAGGAAAGAAGAGTTAATTTAACTCTACTTTTGGATTTAACTTTGACTATATGATAAACCTGAACAATTAGACAGTCACCTAGTTACAAATTCTACTAACTTACTAATGAAATAATAATACATTCACCTAGTTACAAATTCTACTAACTTACTAATGAAATAATAATACAGTCACCTAGTTACAAATGCTACTAACTTACTAATAAAATAATTATACATTCACCTAGTTGCAAAATCTGCTAACTTACTATTTAAATAATAATACATTCACCTAGTTGCACATTCTACTAACTTACTAATTAAATAATAATACATTCACCTAGTTGCAAATTCTACTAATTTACTAATGAAATAATAATACATTCACCTAGTTGCAAATGCTACTACTAATTAAGTAATAATACATTCACCTAGTTGCAAATTCTACTAAATTACTAAGGAAAAAATAATACATTCACCTAGTTGCAAATTCTACTAAATTACTAATAAAATAATAATACATTCACCTAGTTGCAAATTCTACTAAATTACTAATGAAATAATAATACATTTGCAGAGTAACAAATTCTACTAACTTACTAATTAAATAATACATTCACCTAGTTGCAAGTTCTACTAACTTACTTATTACATAATAATACATTCACCTAGTTGCAAATTCTACTTAATTACTAATGAAATAATAATACATTCACCTAGTTGCAAATTCTACTAAATTACTAATGAAATAATAATACATTTGCAGAGTAACAAATTCTACTAACTTACTAATTAAATAATACATTCACCTAGTTGCACGTTCTACTAACTTACTTATTACATAATAATACATTCACCTAGTTGCAAATTCTACTTAATTACTAATGAAATAATAATACATTCACCTAGTTGCAAATTCTACTAACTTACTAATGAAATAATAATACATTCACAGAATTAAAAATTCTACTAATTTACTAATGAAATAATAATACATTCACCTAGTTGCAAATTCTACTTAATTACTAATGAAATAATAATACATTCACCTAGTTGCAAATTCTACTAACTTACTAATGAAATAATAATACATTAGCAAAGTTACAAATTCTACTAATTTACTAATTAAATAATAATACATTCACCTAGTTGCAAACTCTACTAAATTACTAATTAAATAATAATACATTCACCTAGTTGCAAATTCTACTAAATTACTAATGAAATAATAATACATTCACCGAGTTACAAATTCTACTAACTTACTAATTAAATAATAATACATTTACCTAGTTGCAAATTCTACTAACTTATTAATTAAATAATAATACATTCACCTAGTTGCACATTCTACTAACTTACTAGTGAAAAAATAACACAGTCACCTAATTGTACATTCTACTAACTTACTAATGAAATAATAATACATTCACCTAGTTAATATTTATACTAACTTACTAATGAAATAATAACACATTCAAGTTACACATTCTACTAAATTACTAATGAAATAATAATACAGTCACCTCGTCGCAAATTCTACTAAATTACTAATGAAATAATAATACATTAACCTAGTTGCAAATTCTACTTAATTACTAATGAAATAATAATACATTCACCTAGTTGCAAATTCTACTAACTTACGTATGAAATAATAATACATTCACAGAGTTACAAATTCTACTAATTTACTAATTAAATAATAATACATTCACCTAGTAGCAAATTATACTAAATTACTAATGAAATAATAATACATTCACCTAGTGGCAAATTCTACTAAATTACTAATGAAATAATAATACATTCACTGAGTTACAAATTCTATTAACTTACTTATTAAATAATAATACATTTACCTAGTTGCAAATTCTACTGACTTACTAATTAAATAATAAAACAGTCATCTAGTTACACATTATAATAACTTACTAGTGAAATAATAATACAGTCACCTAATTGTACATTCTACTAACTTACTAATGAAATAATAATACATTCACCTAGTTACAATTTATACTAACTTACTAATGAAGTAATAATACATTCAAGTTAAAAATTCTACAAAATTACTAATGAAATAATAATACAGTCACCTAGTTGCAAATTCTACTAAATTACTAATGAAATAATAATACATTAACCTAGTTGCAAATTCTACTAAATTACTAATGAAATAATAATACATTCACCTAGTTGCAAATTCTACTAACTTACTGATGAAATAATAATACATTCACCTAGTTGCACATTCTACTAACTTACTAATGAAATAATAATACAGTCACCTAGTTGCAAATGCTACTATCTTACTAATGAAATAATAATTCAGTCACCTAGTTGCAAATTCTACTAAATTACTGATGCAATAATAATACATTCACCTAGTTGCAAATTCTACTAACGTACTAATGAAATAATAATACATTCACCTAGTTGCAAATTCTACTAACTTACTAATGGAATAATAATAGTCACCTAGTTGCAAATTCTACTAACTTACTAATGAAATAATAATTCAGTCACTTAGTTTCAGATTCTACTAAATTACTAATTAAATAATAATACATTCACCTAGTTGCAATTTCTACTAACTTACTAATTAAATAATAATACAGTCACCTAGCTGCAATTCTACTAACTTACTTATGAAATAATAATACATTCACCTAGTTGCAAATGCTACTAACTTACTAATGAAATAATAATACAGTCACCTAGTTACAAATGCTACTAAATAATTAATGAAATAATAATACATTCACCCAGTTGCAAATTCTACTAACTTAATAATGAAATAATAATATCCACTTACAGCTAGATTACGAGTTTTGCGTTATGACTCAAATAGCATAGTTACGGGCCATAACGCCTCATTTTCCTTACCGCTGCTATTACAAGTTTATGTAGCGCCACAAAAATCACCATCTACGCCCAAATACAGAACGCTCTCCAAGACCAGTAGTTATTGATAGATTGTTAACCGAAACATTCACAAATCGATTCAAAAATATTATACAAAGTACGCTTACACTCATACAAACAATCGACAATTTTTTTCCCCAGTATGTATTTATAAAAAAATATATAACGGATAAAAGATATAAAAGATACGAGATCATGGGTGTTAGAAAAAAAAGGCACCAATTTTTTTTTCACATTGACTTATATAGACATACGTGAACATACACTCACATAGCTACATCTACGTACAAATAGCATCACATACAAACAGAATTAGATACATTCAAACAATATACAGCACATTACGTACACAAAACATTTTTAAAATAGGAAATTAGCACGATTTAGCTACTTTTTCACAGAAGGACATGACGTCACTCACTTTACGCTCAACACAAGTGTTGGAAGTTTTTTTCAAGGAAATTTCTAGTTTCCATTGACCTCTATGGGGAATACGTGCTTGTGCACGGGACCAGCAGATTTCTCTAACGCAAGACAGATTTTTCTCCTTTAAAACTCATAATAGTAGCGTTAGAATTGTGGCGCTAATTCATACATTCTTGTGTTGGTCCCGCTATGACAAATTGATCAAGAAATAGACTATTTCACACTGGAGTTATGGGTTTTACTTGTGTGAACATCACTACAGCATCAAAATCTTTTAAGAAATTACATTACATCAACTAGAAATCACCATCAATTTGATCATCAGCAATACGAAATCGGTTTCATGAATTAAATCATATTTAAACGGACACAAAAAATACATTTTAAGATTTCATTATTCACAAACAGTAGGCCATTTACGTCTATTATAGCATTTCATGTATTTAAGTCATATGCTTGGAAGAACAGCATATCTAGATAGGCTCACCAGATGATGATTGATGGCTGCACATACATGCCTTTTGTCATTGCCTCACACATGTGCATTGCTCTTTACTCAACAAACCATATAGAAACAATTAACACATTTACATCATACAAGTACATTGGAAGGTTGCTTAACATTGGATTCTCTCTCTCAATCAGGAAAGAGAAATTATGTCTTTACTGTCCCTTTAACATCACGATTTAAGCATAATATAACATTAGGAATTCTGTAGAATAATAAGATATAATTAGAAAATAGAGTTGTCGCTTTTTTGGAAGGAATAACAATGCTATACTGCTTTATATTAATGAACATATCTGGAAGAGAATCACAATACATACAATATATGTACATAACACACATCATACAACAGCAAAGCACACATTTATCTTTTTAATCAGCACACAATAAGAATGTTGGAAATACAACAACACAACGAAGATTTGCAAACTAGACAGGCATGTTGCTAATATGATGACATCATTCAAAGCTTCAACCATACAGATTATAACACTTGGACTGTACCACCCTATTCAGCAGTTTCTTACTCAATACTACAATATTACATATACGTAGACAAGAGGCTGGAAGATCTTCATTATTATTGCGATTTTAATGGGACGCATAAAATATTGACATCTCGCCAATCACTTATATATAGAATATTAGTGATGTCAGCCGGAAGATCTTCATTATTATTGCGATTTTAATGGGACGCGTAAAATATTGACATCTCACAAATCAATTATAAATATAATATTATAGATGTCACCCGTTAGTTTGTTGTTTTGCAACAATATTGCAGCAACATTGATCGATCAGATTTTGTGCCATGTCTATGCACATTATACACAAGTATGCACTTTCAATCATGTTAGCGTGGACGTGTGGTTTTCACTATAACATCGTGTTTAATAAGTATTTCTGACGCATATGAACAAACATCATGAAGATGCATTGTATATGTTACATTTTACACTTTCACATTACGATTTATTGGGGGGGGGGGGAATTCAACAAACACCTAAAAAAACTCCCACTTTGAAAGCATTCGTGCCGCTCACATACAATCAAGTGGATACAATCAGCAATCATTATGAACACGCTACCATTTGATATTTTGCAATATAAATCCCCCAAACAACATGGCCAAAGCATCCCTTGTGGTCGACATTGTATCAAATCGCTTCTGTGTTTTTGCATACCTTGTTACTCCTTGTGCATTGCTCTGCTGCTTGGCTTTGTGCTGTTTGGCTTGGCAAATATGGATGATTCGCAGTTAGCTTGTGTAGGTGCTGTTGGACAAGTTTTTTACAACAGAATCAGGCGGGCTCAGCATCTCCAAGAGAGGCATAAGGAACGTCTGATCAGAGGTCCTCGTGTTGAAAGGGTGAGGACCACCTTTGAGAACATGAGCGACTTTGAGGTTTATGACAAGTATAGGCTAAATTGAGAGCAACTTAAACCTCATCTGGAGCCATGTAAGCGTATGTGGACTGCAATCCCTGGCAAGACCGAGATGCTATGCTGCATACACGTCCTGACCTCCGGAAATTTTCAATCCTCAGAGGGGTACATGCATGGGTTGTCTCAGGGCACCTTTTCTGATGTTTTTGACAAGTTTCTGGATGCCATGGTACGAGTTTGTAAACTTTACATAGGATTCCCTGAAAATGAGGATGATTGGAGGCGACTCAAGAGTGAATTCTATGCAATAGCTCAAATGCCCAATGTTTTGGGAGCACCCACATTGAGCTGTGTGCTACAGCAGAAGAGATCCCTTACCAAAATCGCAAACACTTTCTGAAGGTACAGTTTGTTTGTGAAGCACGGATGCGGATTATGCAGGTGTGTGCGAATTTCGGGGAGGCTTGTCATGATGCCCACATCCTCAGGCAGTCGTCACTGTGGCGGCAGTTTGAGGACAGACAGTTTCCCCATGGGTGGCTCGTTGGTGAGTGCACAGCATGGTTAATTAGTTAGACAATTGCCACTGTAATATTCGCAAACAGTTGTGTTTGTGTAATGTGCAAAATGTGCGGATATAGAATGTGCTTTAACAATTTATTTGTCTCTTTCCGCAAATGTTTTAGCTCCAAACAGATATGTAGCAGGTCATAGCTTAAATGTGCAGATCTAGGATGCGCTTTAATCATTTATTTCTCTTTCAGCAAATGTCTAGTTTTAGCGAAAAACAGATATGTAGCAGGTCATAGCTTAAATGTGCAGATCTAGGATGCGCTTTAACCATTTATTTCTCTTTCAGCAAATGTTTAGTTTTGGCGAAAAACAGATATGTAGCAGGTCATAGCTTAAATGTGCAGATCTAGGATGCACTTTAACCATTTATTTCTCTTTCAGCAAATGTTTAGTTTTAGCTCCAAACAGATATGTAGCAGGTCATAGCTTAAATGTGCAGATCTAGGATGCGCTTTAACCATTTATTTCTCTTTCAGCAAATGTCTAGTTTTAGCAAAAAACAGATATGTAGCAGGTCATAGCTTAAATGTGCAGATCTAGGATGCGCTTTAACCATTTATTTCTCTTTAAGCAAATGTCTAGTTTTAGCGAAAAACAGATATGTAGCAGGTCATAGCTTAAATGTGCAGATCTAGGATGCGCTTTAACCATTTATTTCTCTTTCAGCAAATGTTTAGTTTTAGCTGCAAACAGATATGTAGCAGGTCATAGCTTAAATGTGCAGTTCTAGGATGCGCTTTAACCATTTATTTCTCTTTCAGCAAATGTCTAGTTTTTACGAAAAACAGATATGTAGCAGGACATAGCTTAAATGTGCAGATCTAGGATGCGCTTTAACCATTTATTTCTCTTTCAGCAAATGTCTAGTTTTATCTCCAAACAGATATGTAGCAGGTCATAGCTTAAATGGGCAGATCTAGGATGCGCTTTAACCATTTATGTCAATATCCGAAAATGTCTAGTTTTGGCGATTTTCATATTCACAAATGCATTATATCATTTTATTTAAATGTATTTTCAGATCATAATGTGTAAAGATATTGTTAATATTGACATTTTTTCATGTTCATTATTTATAGGTGATTCGGGTTATATGAGCCGGCCTTGGCTCATTACGCCATTGCGTAACCCAGCTGGCAACGTCCAGGTGCGCTATAATCGGACGCACAAGTGGACCAGGGCTGTAGTGGAGCGGATGTTTGGGCTCTTCAAAATGAGGTTGCGATGCCTGGACAGGTCTTGAGGAGCCTTCCAATACAGCCCTGGTAAGGTGGCAAAGATCGTTATAGCCTGCATTGTCCTTCATAACATTGCTCAGTGGGCTGGGATGTTACAGGCTGTCCAGGTGCCCCGAGACCTCCTCCAAGATGAGAAGGACAAACCCGTTCTAGAGGGGCCATTCCGGGACGAGGGGGTCAATGTCAGAGCCAACATCATCAACCGCCATTTCAGACGGTAAATACTATACGTTATATAGGAGCATTGTGAATATGTGAGACTTTGAGAAAAATGAAAGAATTGTGTGAATATGTTAGGATTGTTCAAGAAATGATTATCGAAAAATCTAAAATATATTTTATCATCATAGGCAATTTGTACATCATATGATTCTGGCATTGGCTCCTGTAATGACTTTGCCACCTTATTTTTAAAGACAACATCAGATGGTAAGTAGACACAATGGCCTCTAGTTATCAAGCTGTCAACCGCAAATACGCTGGAATTCCGCAGCGTATTTGTGGCGAGGCTGATTCGCCTTAGTTATCAAGCCCTACTGGCCGGCAAAAGTAGAATCTAGTGACGTAAGCTTCGATCCGCCGGTCTCAGTTCGACACAGATCGATGCTTACGTCACTACAGATGTTCCGAATGCAAGTTCGGCACAATCTGACTACTTTTGGTAGTTATCAAACTAGTACCAGTTACGCTCGCCACTATTCTGGGCCAGCGTACCTGGATTTCAATCCGCCGCCCTGGAGGTGATGGATCCCATCGGAATCAATGGGAGTCTGACCATAGTGAAAGCTCATGTTCGCTGCTGCCCGATATCCCATTGATTCCTACGGGAGATGTCTGCACCTAACACCCTAACATGTACCCCATGTCTAAACACCCCTAATCTGCCCCCCCTACACCGCCGCAACGAAATAAACTTATTAACCACTAAACCGCCGCTCCCGGACCCCGCTGCAACCTACATTATACATATTAACCCCTAATCTGCCGCCCCATACACTGCCGCAACTAAATAAAGTTATTACCCCCTAAACCGCCGCTCCCGGAGCCCGCCGCAAATATAATACACATGTTAACCCCTAAACCGCCGCTCCCGGACCCCGCCGCCACCTACATGATACCTATTAACCCCTATCCTGCCCCCCCTATACCGCCGCCACCTATAATAAATTTATTAACCCCTATCCTGCCCCCCCCTACATCGCCGCCACTATAATAAAATTATTAACCCCTAAACCTAAGTCTAGCACTAACCCTAACACCCCCTAACTTAAATATTAATTAAATAAATCTAAATAATATTACTCTTATTAACTAAATTAATCCTATTTAAAACTAAATACTTACCTATAAAATAAACCCTAAGCTAGCTACAATATAACTAATAGTTACATTGTAGCTATTTTAGGATTTACTTTTATTTTACAGGCAACTTTGTATTTATTTTAACTAGGTGCAATAGCTATTAAATAGTTATTAACTATTTAATAGCTACCTAGCCAAAAGAAATACAAAATTACCTGTAAAATAAATCCTAACCTAAGTTACAATTAAACCTAACACTACACTATCATTAAATTAATTAAATAAATTAGCTACAAATACCTACAATTAAATACAATTAAATAAACTAAACTAAATTACAAAAAAACACTAAATTACAGAAAATAAAAAAAGATTACAAGAATTTTAAACTAATTACACCTCATCTAAGCCCCCTAATAAAATAAATAATAAAAAAAAATAATAAAAGTCCCTACCCTATTCTACATTACAAAGTAATCAGCTCTTTTACCAGCCCTTAAAAGGGCTTTTTGTGGGGCATTGCCCCAAAGTAATCAGCTCTTTTACCTGTAAAAAAAAAAATACAACCCCCCAACATTAAAACCCACCACCCACACACCCCTACTCTAACCCACCCAAACCCCCCTTAAAAAACCTAACACTAACCCCCTGAAGATCTCACTACCTTGAGTCGTCTTCACCCAGCCAGGCCGAAGTCTTCATCTGATGGGGCAGAAGAGGACATCCAGAATGGCAGAAGTCTTCATCCTATCAGGGCAGAAGAGGACATCCGGACCAGCAGAAGTCTTCATCCTATCCGGGCAGAAGAGGACATCCGGACCGGCAGACATCTTCATCCAAGCGGCATCTTCTATCTTCATCCATCCGACGAGGAGCGGCTGCATCTTCAAGACCTCCGGCGCGGAGCATCCTTCCTGGCCAACGGACTAACGAGGAATGATGGTTCCTTTAAATGATCCCGGACCCCGCCGCAACTAAATAAGTTGTTTAACCCTTAAACTTCTTGTAATTTTTTTTATTTTCTGTAATTTAGTAGGGGGGGGGGGGTTTGTATTATAGATTAGTTTATTTAATTGTATTTTAGTTTAGCTAATTGTAGGTAATTTATTTAATTAATGTATTGATAGTGTAGTGTTAGGTGTATTTGTAACTTAGGTTAGGATTTATTTTACAGGTAATTTTGTAATTATTTTAACTAGGTAGCTATTAAATAGTTATTAACTATTTAATAGCTATTGTACCTAGTTAAAATAAATACAAAGTTGCCTGTAAAATAAATATAAATCCTAAAATAGCTACAATGTAACTAATAGTTATATTGTAGCTATTTTAGGGTTTATTTATAGGTAAGTATTTATTTTTAAATAGGAAAAATGTATTTAATGATAGTAAATTTATTTAGATTAATTTAAATGATATTTAAGTTAGGGGGTGTTAGGGTTAGACTTAGGTTTAGGGGTTAATAAATTTATTATAGTAGCAGCGACGTTGCGGGAGGGAGATTAGGAGTTAATATTTGTAGGTAGGTGGCGGCGATGTTAGGGAGGGCGGTTTAGGGGTTAATACATTTATTATAGTGGCGGCGAGGTCCGGACAGCAGATTAGGGGTTAATAAGTGTTGGTAGGTGGCGGCGACGCTGGGGGGGGAAGATTAGGGGGTAATAAATATAATATACGTGTCAGCGATGTTAGGGGCAGTAGATTAGGGGTTCATAGCTATAATGTAAGTGGCGGCGGTGTCCGGAGCGGCATAATAGGGGTTACTAATATAATGTAGGTGTCAGCGATAGCAGGGGTGGCAGATTAGGGGTTAATAAGTGTAAGGTTAGGGGTGTTTAGACTTGGGGTTCATGTTAGGGTGTTAGGTGTAGACTTAGAGAATGTTTCCCCATAGGAAACAATGGGGCTGTGTTAGGAGCTGAACACTGCTTTTTTGCAAGTGTTAGGTTTTTTTTCAGCCAGCTCAACCCCATTGTTTCCTATGGGGATATCGTGCACAAGCACGTTTTTCCAGCTTACCGCTACCTTAGGCAATGCTGGTATTGAGGGTTGAAGTAGAGCTAAATTATGCTCTACGCTCCCTTTTCTGAGGCTAACACAGCCATTCAGACAACTCTAAATACCAGCGTTGTCTTAAGGGTGCGCTGGAAAAAAAAGCAGCGTTAGCACCGCGGGTCTTTACCGACAAAACTCTAAATCTAGGCGTGAGAGTTTAAAACTTCCAAAAAAATGTATTAAAACGAGTATAAAATTCCAAAGTTAAAAACAACTGATGAAACTGTTCATCCGAGAAACGCGTTGCATCATTGTATCTGATCTCATGCTAGAGATAACACTAGCTAGATTAGTTGTTTTTAACTTTGGAATTTTATACTCGTTTTAATAAATTCTTTTGGAAGTTTTAAACTCTTAGGCCTAGATTTAGAGTTTGGAGGTAGCCGTCAAAACCAGCGTTAGAGGCTCCTAACGCTGGTTTTTACCGCCTGCTTGTATTTGGAGTCAGTCAGGAAAGGGTCTAACGCTCACTTTGCAGCCGCGACTTTTCCATACCGCAGATCCCCCTACGCCATTTGCGTATCCTATCTTTTCAATGGGATCTTTCTAACGCCGGTATTTAGAGTCTTGGCTGAAGTGAGCGTTAGAAATCTAATGACAAAACTCCAGCCGCAGAAAAAAAGTCAGTAGTTAAGAGCTTTCTGGGCTAACGCCGGTTTATAAAGCTCTTAACTACTGTGCTCTAAAGTACACTAACACCCATAAACTACCTATGTACCCCTAAACCGAGGCCCCCCCACATCGCCGCCACTCTATTAAAAATTTTAAACCCCTAATCTGCCGCTCCGTACACCGCCGCCACCTACGTTATCCCTATGTACCCCTAATCTGCTGCCCCTAATACCGCCGACACCTACATAATATTTATTAACCCCTAATCTGCCGCCCCAATGTCGCCGCCACCTACCTACACTTATTAACCCCTAATCTGCCGACCGGACCGCACCGCTACTATAATAAATGTATTAACCCCTAATCCACCTCACTTCCGCCTCAATAACCCTATAATAAATAGTATTAACCCCTAATCTGCCCTCCCTAACATCGCCGACACCTAACTTCAAGCAGTAACCCCTAATCTGCCGACCGGAGCTCACTGCTACTCTAATAAATTTTTTAACCCCCTAAAGCTAATTCTAACCCTAACACCCCCCTAAGTTAAATATAATTTTTTATCTAACGAAATAAATTAACTCTTATTAAATAAATTATTCCTATTTAAAGCTAAATCCTTACCTGTAAAATAAACCCTAATATAGCTACAATATAAATAATAATTATATTGTAGCTATTTTAGGATTAATATTTATTTTACAGGCAACTTTGTATTTATTTTAACCAGGTACAATAGCTATTAAATAGTTAATAACTATTTAATAGCTACCTAGTTAAAATAATTACAAAATTACCTATAAAATAAATTCTAACCTAAGTTACAAATAAACCTAACACTACACTATCAATAAATTAATTAAATAAAATATCTACAATTATCTACAATTAAACCTAACACTACACTATCAATAAATTAATTAAATACAATACCTACAAATAAATACAATTAAATAAACTAACTAAAGTACAAAAATAAAAAAGAACTAAGTTACAAAAAATAAAAAAATATTTACAAACATTAGAAAAATATTACAACAATTTTAAACTAATTACACCTACTCTAAGCCCCCTAATAAAATAACAAAGACCCCCAAAATAAAAAAAATGCCCTACCCTATTCTAAAATTAAAATAGAAAAGCTCTTTTACCTTACCAGCCCTGAAAAGGGCCCTTTGCGGGGCATGCCCCAAAGAATTCAGCTCTTTTGCCTGTAAAAAAAAAACATACAATACCCCCATCAACATTACAACCCACCACCCACATACCCCTAATCTAACCCAAACCCCCCTTAAATAAACCTAACACTAAGCCCCTGAAGATCTCCCTACCTTGTCTTCACCACGCCGGGTTCACCGATCGATCCAGAAGAGCTCCTCCGATGTCTTGATCCAAGCCCAAGCGGGGGGCTGAAGATGTCCATGATCCGACTGAAGTCTTCATCCAAGGGGGAGCTGAAGAGGTCCATGATCGGGCTGAAGTCTTCATCCAAGCGGGAGCAGAAGAGGTCAATGATCGGGCTGAAGTCTTCTATCAAGCGGCATCTTCAATCTTCTTTCTTCCGGATCCATGTTCATCCCGCCGACGCGGAACATCCATCTTCACCGACGACTTCCCGACGAATGACGGTTCCTTTAAGGGACATCATCCAAGATGGCGTCCCTCGAATACCGATTGGCTGATAGGATTCTATCAGCCAATCGGAATTAAGGTAAGAAAATTCTGATTGGCTGATGGAATCAGCCAATCAGAATCAAGTTCAATCCGATTGGCTGATCTGATCAGCCAATCAGATTGAGCTCGCATTCTATTGGCTGATCGGAACAGCCAATAAACATGGATCCAGAAGAAAGAAGATTGAAGATGCCGCTTAATAGAAGACTTCAGCCGGATCATGGACCTCCTCAGGTCCCGCTTGGATGAAGACTTCAGCCGGATCATGGACATCTTCAGCCCCCGCTTGGGCTTGGATCAAGACATCGGAGGCTCTTCTGGATCGATCGGTGAACCCGGCGTGGTGAAGATAAGGTAGGAAGATCTTCAGGGGCTTAGTGTTAGGTTTATTTAAGGGGGGTTTGGGTTAGATTAGGGGTATGTGGGTGGTGGGTTGTAATGTTGGGGGGGGGTATTGTATGGTTTTTTTTTACAGGCAAAAGAGCTGAATTCTTTGGGGCATGCCCCGCAAAGGGCCCTTTTCAGGGCTGGTAAGGTAAAAGAGTTTTTCTATTTTAATTTTAGAATAGGGTAGGGCATTTTTTTATTTTGGGGGTCTTTCTTATTTTATTAGGGGGCTTAGAGTAGGTGTAATTAGTTTAACATTGTTGTAATATTTTTCTAATGTTTGTAAATATTTTTTTATTTTTTTGTAACTTAGTTCTTTTTTATTTTTTGTTTATTTCATTGTATTTATTTGTAGTTATTGTATTTAATTAATTTATTGATAGTGTAGTGTTAGGTTTAATTGTAGATAATTGTAGGTATTTTATTTAATTTATTTATTGATAGTGTAGTGTTAGGTTTAATTGTAACTTAGGTTAGGATTTATTTTACAGGTAATTTTGTAATTATTTTAACTAGGTAACTATTAAATAGTTATTAACTATTTAATAGCTATTGTACCTGATTAAAATAATTACAAAGTTGCCTGTAAAATAAATATTAATCCTAAAATAGCTACAATATAATTATAATTTATATTGTAGCTATATTAGGGTTTATTTTACAGGTAAGTATTTAGCTTTAAATAAGATTAATTTATTTAATAAGAGTTAATTTATTTTGTTAGATTTAAATTATATTTAACTTAGGGGGTGTTAGGGTTAGACTTAGCTTTAGGGGTTAATTCATTTATTAGAGTAGCGGTGAGATCCGGTCAGCAGATTAGGGGTTTATTATTGTAAGGTTATGGGTGTTTAGACTCGGGGTACATGTTAGGGTGTTAGGTGCAGACTTAGGAACTGTTTCCCCATAGGAAACAATGGGGCTGCCTGCTTTTTTGCAGGTGTTAGGTTTTCAGCTCAAACAGCCCCATTGTTTTCTATGGGGAAATCGTGCACGAGCACGTTTTTTAAGCTGGCCGCGTCCATAAGCAACGCTGGTATTTAGAGTTGAAGTGGCGGTAAATATGCTCTACGCTCCCTTTTTTGGGGCCTAACGCAGCCCTTCTGTGAACTCTAAATACCAGCGGTATTTAAAAGGTGCGGGGGAAAAAAGCATGCGTAGCTAACGCACCCCTTTGGCCGCAGAACTCTAAATCTAGCCGCAGGTCTTTAGTGTATAATCTACTAGCCTACGCTACCAAGGGGCATGTGTTTGCCCTTCTACCATCATATGCTGCAGATCCTGTGTTCCAGTCTCCCTTTGCATCTGGGGGTTGAGATCATTAGAGCTTCACCTTTGATCTGGTGGCCCTACATCGGGGGATCCCATGATTTGCCAGAGCTCAACTAGCTGGTCTGCTGCTTAAAAACCAGCCTGTTCCTATTGGCACAAGAGAGTGCCTTTGTATCATGTGAGTACCCTGTGTCTCCAGTTCGTCTAATACCAGCTTGTGTAACTGATTCACATATACGGCACCTCTTTCCTTCTTGTTGTTTTTCTTTTTGTCTTGTTGTTTTAATTATCTTACTAGCCAGATCCAGGATATGTCCATTCTCCTCTTAGATTGGCCTCCAAAATAAAAATAGAGTTTTTAAAAGGATATATAATTAACTTTTGTGTAGCAATAGCTAATGACTTTATATAATTTTCCCATTTCACAAAGAAAAGTTTAATATTATTTTCTATTCACGCTTGTAAATTAACTTACCCAACCAGGGATGATATAATACTAGATTTTTAAATTTAAAAAATGTGGGTTCTCTATTAGATTTCCAATTCTTTAGAATCAGTTTCCTACCAAGAAGAATAACTATATTCAACAAGGAGGTAATTTTACCAACTTCCTTATAAGTTGTTAAAAAAAAGACATCAAAGACACAATTTTGGTTTCCCAGAAAGATAGCTACCTCCAAAACCTCTGTTATTTTGGACAGAAACAAAAATAGTGAATAAGAGTTGCAATTCTATATTTACATTTAACACACAGCAATTTATCATCCTCCTTGCTCCAATGGGAAAAAGACCTTGGCGTGATATAGATCTGATATAACATCTTAAATTGCTGTATGATTTCCCCAGCATAGATTTTGCTGTTCTTATAATAGAGCTTGTCATTAATGTAGACTCTGTTTGATTTGAGGAATTGTAGCCCCATTTGATTTTTAAAAGCTTAAGATTAATATCCTCCTGTGGTTGTAAAAGTAGCCTATATATATTAGAGATAGAGAAATTATTTTGCTGGAATAAAACAAAAATATGATTAATTGTTGCATTCTTCCAGTCTACATTTCTAAGCTTTATTAATTGCATAACATAAAGTCGGAGTTGAAGATATGAAAAAAATATTTGGTTAAGGATCCCAAACTCCCTCTTGCAATCATCAAAAGATTAAACCCTGTTGTTTTCAACATCAACTAGCTGAATAATAAATGTAACCCCTGATTGTATCCATTCTTCAAATCTTGCCGAGTCATAGCCCTCGGGAAAATCAGGGTTACCTCTAATTGTTAAAAAAAGGTCAATATTCATGTTCATACATAATTTGTGCCAGGCTCGTATGGGTTGCTCAATGGCCCAAAGTTGTCTAATATTTTTAGCAATCTATTGACGGGCATGTGGGCTAGTGCCTTTAATGAAAAAGGTGCCACAATCGATCCTTCCAGCTTTAAAGATGCAAAATGACCTAGATCTAAAAACCAGTCTATTACATATTTAGCATTTATTGCAATGTTATATTTTCCAACATCTGGTAGAGCTAATCCAAAGCCTTTTTTCCCAGCACACAATCTATTTATCGTAATTCTTGGTCTACGATTTTTCCATATAAATTGTCTAATATACTGATTGATTATGGCTATATCCCTTTTTTACAATAAAAGTGGGAGAGCCTGAAAAAATGTAAATAAATGTTGGGAGGATAATTATTTTAATTAAGCGTATTCTCCCTGACAGAGACAAAGGCAGGTTCATCCATCTCTCAGTATTTCTCTTAAGCATAGCTATTAATGGCAAGATATTCAATCTATACCATTTCTTAGAATCTAATGAGAATTTCAGACCAACATACGAAATTGACTCCTTTGCCTCCTTAAATGGGGTTTTTGGTGAGTTATAATTCGTATTCAGTCATAAAATCTCAGATTTCAGCTTATTAACACCAAATCCAGTGGAAGTATTCCAACACATTCACAATAATCGGTAAATTATTATGCAGATTTTGCGTAAAAATAAGTACATTGTCCTCATATATGGCTAAATGCACTTTCTCATAGTTTATATTAATTCCCTCTTATTTCTTAGATAAACAGCCAAGGGTTCCAGAGATAAATCAAAAAGGACAGGAGAGATAGGGCAGCCCTGCCGAGTACCTCTGTATAAAATTAAATTATCTGAGAGGGACCTATTGATATACAGGGCAGATAATGGACAGTTATACAGAAGCTAGATAACATGAAAGAAATTCTCACCTTGCTCAAAGCGGTGAACATATGATCCCATATCAGGGAATCATATGCTTTCGGTGTACCCCAAAAAAACTTCCCCCTTCCTGGCTAGTTCATAATAATTTAAGACGACTAACTCTAGCTTCCTAATATTTGATATCAGTGTTCTTCCTTTAAGAAAGCCAGTTTGGTCTGGATGAATAAGCATACCCAAAACTGATTGGAATCTTATTGCTAGGATTTGAGTTAAGATTTTATAATCAACATTCAGGAGGGAAATTGGTCTATAAGAATCCTTTAGATTAGGCTCCTTTCCTTGTTTTAATATGAGTATGACTCTAGATTCATTGAAATATTTGGATGTACTTTTCCCTTTAAGGAGAAAGCTATTATACATATTAGTTAGTTGAATTTCTTCTTTAAGAATCAGGCTATTTGGATAAATCAAATGTCAGATAGTATAGAATACATATATTTATCTTAAATAGCTCACATAATCTAAGGTTCTTATCTTATTTATTTTCATCCTTTAAAAAAAAATTCTGTAGAAATTACTTCCTTTGAACTACTATTATAAAAATGATTAGCAAAAATTGTTAAGCCTCTTGCTACATTATCAGAGATAAAAAAATGTTATCCTAACAAAGACCCAAAGCTATATTAGTGTCCACAAATTAACTTATAATATATATGGAAATATTTTGAAAAGAAAGAAAGTTCTCCCAAAAGGAGGAACCTAGTGTGAGTTGGTGCAAAAAAATTGTCTAGACAAAATTGTTAAAAGTTTACATGAAAACGAAAAAAAAAAAAAGGGCACCAAGTGCAATATTAATGACCAATCCAATCTATACTATAATTGCATTTGTAACGCATCTGTCGCCGTCGCTAGTTGCGCATGCATACTCAAAGGAATGTTGGCAGTGCGAGGCAGCCAAAAGAAGGTTGATTCTTTCACCATCACATTTTCGGAATCCACCGGGATGTAGCGAAGGCAAACGGAGCATTACAAAAAAATAAAACCTAACCGCCCGGATCAGCTAATAGGATTTTTCCTACCTTAATTCCGATTGGCTGATAGAATTCTATCAGCCAATCGGAATTGAAGGGACGCCATCTTGGATGACATCATTTAAAGGAACCTTCATTCTTCAGTCGCCGTCGGATGGAAGAGGATGCTCCGCGTCGGATGTCTTCAAGATGGACCCGCTCCGCTCCGGATGGAAGAAAATAGAAGATGCCGTCTGGATGAAGACTTCTGCTGGTCTGGAGGTCCTCTTCTGCCTAGATCTGATGAAGACTTCTGTTCCTCTGGAGGTCCACTTGTGCCCAGTTGGGTGAAGACGGCTCAAGGTAGGGTGATCTTCAAGGGGGTAGTGTTAGATTTTATTAAGGGGGGATTGGGTGGGTTTTAGAGTAGGGTTGGGTGTGTGGGTGGTGGGTTTTAATGTTGGGGGGGTATTGTATTTTTTTTTTCAGGTAAAAGAGCTGATTACTTTGGGGCAATGCCCCGCAAAAGGCCCTTTTAAGGGCTATTTGTAATTTAGTATAGGGTAGGGAATTTTATTGTTTTGGGGGGCTTTTTTATTTTATTAGGGGGATTAGAGTAGGTGTAATTAGCTTAAAAAAATTGTAATTATTTTTTTATTTTCTGTAATTTAGTGTTTGTTTGTTTTTTGTACTTTAGTTTATTTAATTTAATTGTACTTAATTGTAGTTAGTTTATGTAATTAATTTAATGATAGTGTAGTGTTAGGTGTAATTGTAATTTAGGTTAGGATTTATTTTACAGGTAAATTTGTACTAATTTTATCTAGGTAGCTATTAAATAGTTAATAACTATTGTACCTAGTTAAAATAAATACAAAGTTGCCTGTAAAATAAATATAAATCCTAAGATAGCTCCAATGTAACTATTAGTTATATTGTAGCTAGCTTAGGGTTTACTTTTACAAGTAAGTATTTAGTTTTAAATAGGAATAATTTATTTAATTGTAGTAATTTTATTTCGTTTTATTTAAATTATATTTAAGGTAGGGGGTTACACTTAGGGTTAGACTTAGGTTTAGGGGTTAATTCATTTAATATAGTAGCGGCGACGTTGGGGGCAGCAGATTAGGGGTTAATAAATGTAGCTAGGTGTCGGTGATGCTAGGGGCGGCAGATTAGGGGTTAATAAAATTTAACTAGTGTTTGCGAGGCGTGAGTGCGGCGGTTTAGGGGTTAATATATTTATTACAGTGGAGGCGATGTCCTGTCGGCAGATTAGGGGTTAAATAATTGATTTAAGCGTTTGCAATGTGGGGGGGGGGTCCTCGGTTTAGGGGTTAATAGGTAGTTTATGGGTGTTAGTGTACTTTTTTTCACTTTAGTTAAGAGTTTTATGTTACGGCGTTAGCCCATAAAACTCTTAACTACTGACTTTTAAATGCGGTAGGAGTCTGGATAGGAGAGGGTCTACCGCTCACTTTTTCCAGTAATCGTAATACCAGTGTTAGGCAAATCCCATTAAAAAGATAGGATACGCAATTGACGTAAGGGGATTTGCGGTATGCGAAAATCGTGGAAAAAAGTGAGTGGTAAACCTGTACCTGTCAGACTCGTAATACCAGTGGGCGTTAAAAGCAGCGTTGGGACCCATCAACGCTGCTTTTTAAGGCTAACGCAAGACTTGTAATCTAGGCGAAAGAAAACTAAATTTAAACTAATCTAAAATAACAGAAAAAAAAAAAGTCTAACATTACACAAAATAATAAACCACATTATTCAAAATAAAAAAATTAAACCTAATCCCTATGAAAATAAAAAAAGCCCCCCCAAAATAAAAACACTGCCTAATCTAAGAATAAACTACCAATAGCCCTTAAAAGGGCTTTTTGTAGGGCATTGCCCTAAAGAAATCAGCTCTTTTACATTAAAAATAAACCAAGTCCCCCCTAATAGTAAAACACCCCACCCACCAAACCCCCCAAAATAACAAAACCTAACACTAAAAAAAAAATAAACTACCCATTGCCCCTAAAGGGATATTTGTATGGGCATTGCCCTTAAAAGGGCATTCTGCTCTTTTACTGCCCTTAAAAGGGCATTCATCTGTATTTCAATTGCCCAAATCCCTAATCTTAAAAAAATCATTTAAAAAAACCTAATACTAAGCCCAAAATAGGTACTCACGGTTCCTGAAGTCCGGCAGACTTCTATCTTCATCCACTGCAAAGGCAGCACCGAGCGGAGGTGTGGAGCCGTCTTCCTAGATGTGGCACTCCTCGGCCGTGCTCCTCAGCGCCGGCACTCCTCGGCGGCGTGGAGGCTTCTCTTCATGCGATCGTCCGCCACACACTGAAGATTCAATGCAAGATACCCCATATTTATTGGGGTATCTTGCATTCCTATTGGCTGATATTTTAAAATCAGCCAATAGGATGAGAGCTAATGAAATCTTATTGGCTGATTTGAACAACCAATAGGATTTCAGTAGCTCTCATCCTATTGGCTGATTTCAAAATTTCTGCCAATAGGAATGCAAGGTACCCCAAATTGATTGCGGTACCTTGCATTCAATCTTCAGTCTCCGACGAACATAGGATGAAGTGGAGCCTCCATGCCGCTGAGGAACGCCTCCACCGCTGGTGACTGCCGCCGAGGACCGCCACCGCAGAGGACTGCCGCTTTTGAGGACCGCCGTTGAGGATCCAGGCATCGGGAACACAGCTCTGCACCTCCGCTCCGCGCCGCCTTCACTCCGGATGAAGATAGAAGATGATGGATCTGTCTGGAAGAAGACCTTCTCTGCTGGACTTCAGGAACCATGAGTACCTATTTGGGGCTTAGTGGGGTTTTTTTTGTTTTTTTTTTAGTTTTTGTTTTTTAAGATTAGGGATTTGGGCAATTGAAAAATAGCTGATTGCCCTTTTAAGGGCAGTAAAAGAGCTGAATGCCCTTTTAAGGGCAAGGCCCATACAAATGCCCCTTTAGGGGCAATGGGTAGTTTAGTTTTTTTTAATTTTGGGGGAGTTTGGTGCTTTTGGAGCTGTTTAACTTAGGGCAATGCCCTACAAAAGGCCCTTTCAAGGGTTATTGGTAGTTTAGTATTATTAGGGGGTGTTTTATTTTGGGGGGATTTTTTTATTTTTATAGGGGTATTAATTTAGATTTACATTTTTTGGATACCTATTTTGGATACCTTTGTTTATTTTTTTTCTGTAATTTTAGGGGTTTTTTTAACTTTAGCTTGGGGGGGGGTTGTAGTTTTTTAACATAGACTGCCCTCTGGGCAGGCTTATCGCCTAGTAATATATATATATATATATATATATATATATATATACCAAAAATTGTGAAGAAAGCAAGAGTTCTCCGAAAGGGGAGAACCTAGTGTTAAGTTAGTATAGATTATCCAACTATGTATACACAAAAATTGAAGAAGAAAAAAAAAAGGGGGGGTCTCTAAAAAGAGAGAGACCGATGCAATATAAGTATAAAAACATATCCAACGGTATGTGAATAATTTTTTTAGAAAAGTTCACCAAAAAAGAAGAACCAAATGGAGTATTAATGTCCAAAAATGATCTAATAATATATATACTAAAAATTATGAAAAAAGCGAGAGTTCTCCTAAAAAAAGGGGGGACACCTAGTCTTAGGTTAGTATAGATTTATCCAAAAAATATATACACAAAAATTGCACTGAGAAAAAAAAGGGCCCCTGGGAGAAGGGAGAAATATCTCCTAAGGGGGGGGGGGAGAGGGGGGAAGAGATTCAAGATGGTTTTTTTTTCCCTTTCCCCAAAAGTCTGTGAAGTGGAGTATATAAGAGATTAGGACCAGATACTTCTATGAATCTTCCCTTTTGCAGATTCAACCATAAAGAGACATAGAAGGGAAAATCAAAATGACTGAGGTCTTGGGGTCCAATTCTTTATCCTTACAGATAATGGGGCTGCTAGGAGAGCCGACCCTGTGCTTCAGATTAATACCAGTTAGAAAAGATCCTCTTTTTCCCTTTTCTTGTCCTCTTCCTTGTTCATCTCTCCTTCACTATCCCCAAATTCCACAGCCCTTAGCTTAATAGTGGCAATCTGGGGTGCAAATAGAAAGAAAACAATTTCCGTATCGGTTCTAAGAGAAAAAAAAGGCGCTGTTATCATACAGCTGTTATCCCGGCTATAATATAGGGAGGTGAGCTTCCCAAGCTTAAAACCAACTTAATGCAATATATTTAATTGCTCAGGATAAACACATTGCAAATTCAGCAATGTTGTAGCTATGATCTAAGCCTCTTTATAGGCTAGTTCCACTAACCCAGAAATACAGCCATGAAAATCCTGGCATCAGGATATTATAACTTCACAAGACAGTAATAGGGTTGTATTTGACAGAAATGGTGCAGTACTTGTAATGTGTCGTCTCACAACAAATCCTTCAACAGCTTGGCAATTTTATGACAAGACAGGAGGCTCCTCTTTTTCTTTACTTTCTAAACTCCAGCATTAATACAAGTACAGAAAAAAGTAACATAGTATAACTGTACAACCAATCAGATCACAGTACATGGTAATAAAGCCAGGCTCTGGACAATCCTCCTTCTCTTTCTTTACTGCTCCAGCAGCAAGGTGATGTAAACTTGTTTCAGATTTACTAGCAGTTTATCGTCTAACATTTTTCCATTATCATACCCATTTGTATTGTGTAATATTTAATATCATTGGTGGTGTAGTGGAGCGCTTATTCCTTAACAGTTTGCTATATCTTATCCTCATGAGATCGCCATCCGGCCACCTCTTTTACCGCCTCGCGGTGCCCCGGTGGCCTTCTTGGTAGAGGATCCTGTCTCTGTCCATTACGCTACGCACGCAACATCACGTGACCGTGGCTATCTTGGATGCAGTTTCCACTATACCACCAATGATTAACGCTAACGGATAATCCTTTATTATAATAATTGGTAGGGTTGCACCGATACCATTTTTTTATGACTGAGTACAAGTACCGATACTTGTTTTCAAATACTCGCCGATACCAATTACTGATACTTTTTTTTATGTCATGTGACAATTTACCAAGCACAATACAGACTAATTATTTAAGATTCCTTCTTTATAATTATAAAGGACTGTAATTCAAAAGACATTGTGAAATAATAAAAAAGTTCACTGAACAGGTTTATAAATAAAAAATATTACAATAAAATATTAAATTTAAAGGGGTGATGCAATTGGGTTGTAGGGTTGTTATATAACATCAATCTGACATTTGTATGGAGGTTCGACTCTAAGTTGAACAGTCTTTCACTTTGCACACTACTGCATGGTGCAGAAAGATATTTTTGGGCCATTTTAGCCAGAGCTGTAAATCTCAGTTTATTAACTGCCCAGTACTTCAGGGGTTTGTCTGAACGAGGTACAGTGATCTCTCCTACAATAATACAAATAACAGCAATTTGTATTGGCAGAACAGTAGTAAACAATTTTTAGTTTAGTCTCCACTCCAGTTTAAAATGAAATGGGAACATGCAGTTTGAAAAAACGCCACAAGATAGCATATGGGTAGGAAGTGGAGGTATCGGTTTAAGTATCGGTGCATTTGCACGAGTACAAGTACTCATGCAAATACTTGGTATCGGTATCAGTGCATCCCTAGTAATTGGTTTCAATACTTGGGAAATTAAATATTTTGTAAAATATAGCAATGTTTAGCCTGTGCTATCGATGCAAGGAAAACTAAATTAATATTAAAGTGTTATGTCTAACTATAATGGTGAATGAAATTGTGACACGTATCATTATATCTGCAGCTACAGATATCAGCACTTTACTGAGTGTAATCCCTGTGAATATACTGTGAGCAAAACACAAAACATATCCTTTTATATACAATATATTACAGAAAAGATTGTCTGTAATTTGGCAGCACTCTCTGAGCTCCACAGCAGGCATAATCCATATATATATATATATATATATATATATATATATATATATATATATATATATATCTATATATATCTTGTTTTCTTAATAATAGATAACTCAGATATCATATCTGACGATAAACAAACCCCTGTTGATATACAGTCGATGGTTAATACAGCTGTATCCCAAGCAGTTTCCTCTGCTCTGGCAGACATTTCATCCTTGAGCCTGCAGCCCCGACACAAAACCCTACACTACCCCGCCCAAACTATTGTAGACCCATTAGGTCACCCCATGTTTGACCCTGACCAAATAAGACATCCACGGTCATCTGAATGGTCCCCTTCACCACATATAGTACAATTTCTACAAGCATGGTTAAGAAAGCCCCTTCCTTACCCCACTAGGAATAAATTAAGGGCGGAATGCCCTTGGCCTGTCCTCCCGAATAGGGAATCTTCCACTCCTGAATTTGATTCCACCATGGTTACCTTCCTTACCAGGAGTAGGAGAGACCCTAGAAGAGACCTAGACAAATCCCTTAGGTCAGCCCAAGACAAATTATTGGACATGGTGGGTCCCATTACACATATATTACAGCTCGCTGACCAAGCGGTGGTAACCTCACAACCCTAGACCCTCAGCAGGTCAGAGAATGGGCCCAATGAACAATTTGCCTATTAGGCAACACTAATGTGGCAATCTCTACTGAGAGACAAAGGGCAGCATTATCCAGACTGGACCAAAAAATTGCCGAGATGGCTAAAACAGAAGGGGGCTCCTCAGCCAAAGGTTTACTTTTGGTGAGTCCTTTATACAAGACTTGAATAGATTTGTCTCTACTTTTACTTTTCTGGACCGGGCTCAGTCCAATGTACGGAGAGTGCTTTATAACAGGGTTTTTTTTTGCCAGGGCTGGTTGATTCAGGGGTCATTCGCCCAGCAGAGCAACATTCAGAGGCTCCTTTCGCCAACAATATGCCCCGCAAATCAGACCCTTGTTCCCTACCAAAAGTCGGCCCTTCTGAGAAAGAAGTCATCCACAAAACCCTCCAGTTACCACTAATCAATGTGAGTCCTTTGCTCCTACATGCTTCCCCAGTAGAGTTATTGGGCAGACTTGCTCATTATTTCACAACTTGGAAGACTATAACCTCAGATCAGTGGGTTTTGCAAACAGTATTAGAATTCCACATAGAATGTTTCCAAATTCCATCGCAACCCCTTCCAACCAACCCAATCCCTTTCCCTCACTCTATGCAGGAGCTAATAAACATAGAAATGCAACAACTTCTCCAAAAAGGAGCTATAGAGCGAGGCTCAACACAAGGTTTTCTCAGCAATATGTTTCTGGTCAAAAAGAAAGACAGAGGCTTTTGCCCTGTCATCAATCTGAGAGCATTAAACCTATTTCTAGTCTACTGCCATTTCAAAATGGAGGGCATACACCTCCTCAGGGACACCCTGAAGGGGCAGGATTGGATGGTTTGTCTGGATTTAAAAGATGCCTACTTAACGGTCCCTATGCATCACGCCTTCTGTCATTATCTACAGTTCCTATGGAACGGGGATCTCTGGCAATTTACATGCCTCCCCTTCAGCCTCAGCTCAGCACCCTGGTGTTTCACCAAAATTATGAGACCTGTTGCAGCCTTCCTTCAGAGCAGGGGCATCAGACTCATCTTATATCTAGACGACATCCTCATTCTAGCATAAGACAGACACTTGCTCCTCAAACATCTAGACTTCTCAATGAACCTCTTACAACACCTAGGTTTCGTAATCAACTACGACAAATCTCTTCTTTCCCCTGCCCAAACTCTAGAGTTTCTAGGATTCACAGTGAATTCGTGACAGTTACCTTGGCTCTCCCAGAGGCCAAACTGAACACTATTCGGAAGGAACTCAGAACAATCCTGAAAAAAACTCAAATATAATTGCAGCAACTGGCAAGGATTATAGGACTTTTGTCCTCCTCCATTCAGGCAATCTTCCCGGGACCCTTATGTTACAGGACCATGCAGAGGTTGAAACACTCTCAACTACACAAAGACCCTGCTTTAACTCAACCGTTGACACTCTCCCCAGAGGTCAGACAATAAATCTCCTGGTGGCTTCACAATTTGGAAGCCTGGAATGGCAGAGCCATTTTCTGATCCTTGCCAGACTTTATAATAGAATCCAATGCCAGCCTTCTTGGTTGGGGTGGGTCTTGCGACTTCCAAGCCACAGGAGGCAAATGGACACCGGGGGAGTCATCACTCCATATCAATTGTCTGGAACTCATAGCAGGTTCCTTTGCCATCCAATCCTTCAAGGATTCATTAACCAATTGTTGTGTCCTCCTCCGGATGGACAGCATTTCAGCTGTCCAGTATATCAACAAACTTGGAGGAACCAGGTCACTGACCCTATCGAATTTACCACGGCAATGTTACCAATTTTGCTTCGAGAACAATATATCAGTAGTGGCGTGAATATCTTCCGGGACAGTCCAAGGTCGTAGCGGACCAGTTTTCCAGATTCTGACTCTCAGAGGGCCTTTGTCCATAGACCTCTTTGCGTCTCGCACCAACCACCAGCTTCCAACATATTTCAGTTGGTTGCCAGACCCGAGAGCTCTAGCTATGGATGCCTTTCTCCAGAATTGGCACCATCATGAAGCGTACGCTTTTCACCCATTCTCTATGATCTCCAGAGTCCTAGCTCTCATTCGCAGGCTTCAGATCTCTATTGTGATAGTCACTCCACTCTGGCCAGTTAAAGCCTGGTTTCCAGCCCTGTTAGAGCTATCTTGCCATTATCCTGTACTGATATCTCCCTTTCTGAGCCTCCTGAGGAACACAGAAGGAGACTATCACCCATTAATTCTAGACAAATCCCTTCTACCAAGATGCCTGGTCAGTCTGGGTTCGTTGGTGCTTGGCAGAATGTACTGATCCCTTTTCAGCACCTCCTGTAACTATAGCAAATTTGCTCGCTCATCTTTATGAACAAGGTAAGGCCTATTGTATGGTTATTCTCTTTCATTCTGCCATATCAGCAGCACCCCCCCCCCCGATTAATGGTCTACCTGTAGGTAAGGATCCTCTCATCTCTCGTCTTCTGAGGGGCATCCGCCTTAGGATTCCCCCTCAATCTCACTATAAATCTCTCTGGGAGGTCTCAAAACTTCTGTCCTTATTTCAGTCTTGGCCGGACAACCCTTTGTTTTTCTTAAAACAATTGTCAGCTAAATTAGCTACCCTACTCTGCCTTTTCTCCTTTAGATGTTCAGGCTATAGATGTGGACGGTTTCTCACTATCCCCTTCAGGTCTACATTTCCATATTAATAGACATACTAAAACCTTCTAGTCATCTCTATCTTACCCTTATTTAGATTCAGAACCTCTGCTATGCTTAGCAAGATGCCTTAAAGAATAATGTTCTCATACGGCTCCCTTACGTAGATCAGGAACCGGCCCTTTACTGATCTCTTATGTTCAGCCCTTTCGTCCCATATCAGTTCCTACGATTGCCAGATGGATACGCTGGGTCATGTCCCTAGCTCAGATCCCATCCTCCTTTGGGGCTCATTCAGGTAGAGGTGCTCTTTGCAAGACCTCCTGGCTGCGGCATACTGGTCTTCTGATACTATATTCCGAAAATATTATTTCAAACCTTTAAAAAAGCAAAATAGGAGCCTGCTGTTTTGACATAAAATATGGATTATGATAGCCTTGTTGACTCTATAGTCCCAATTTTATTAAAGACAGGAGGCGAGTATTTTGCCCCCCCCTTGCGATGTTGAGAAAGCCAGCAAAATATTCAAAAGGTCTGACAGTACTGTTTAACGGCAGGATCGGCGAGAGGCGTTTTACCTTAAATTTCATTGGGTGGCGATGCTTCTCTGATACCGGCGAAATATTCAAAGCAGCATAACCACCTGCATAGAGGTGTAATGTAAATGATCTCTTTACACAGTCCTGTATGACAATACAATTTACATGTGTCAGTAGAAACTCAAACCCTGTTCTGACAATATAATAATACACCTATAGGAGCTGGGTGCTTGTGGGTATATGAAATATGTATACACATTGTTTACTGTATATGTATTGTATAGCATAATGTTTGAATATGAATGTAAACTGTAGTTGTGATTGTAAAAATCTTGTTTTGTGTCCATAGGCGTGTTTTTTTTATTTATTTTAAGAACGCAACTGTATACATATTTCCCAATATTGCGAACGTGATTGCGCAATGGTGTTTTACTTATAATATTGTGATCGCACTGTAGCAAACGAGTTCTATATTAATATATTTATAGATATACTGTATATTAATATTTATACATGAATATTGCAAACACGCAATCGCGTTCTCAATATTATGAAATATTTATATTTCAAATGTGCAATCGCATTCTTAAAATGAGTAAACACGCCTAAGGACACAAGACAAGATTTTTACAATCACGACTACAGTTGACATATTCTAACATTATGCTATACAATACATATACATTAAACATTGTATATACATGTTTTATATACCCACAAGCCCCCAGATCCTATAGTTTTAATAGTATGTTTGTTTGCTTTTTGTCTTTATTAACAAAGTAGATTGCAGACATGAGGAATATATAGGCGCTCTGTTGGAGTTTGCTGGGCAATGAGTTTTCATGGGAGTAACCCGTATTTTAATGGGGAAACATCACCGTGGGTTTCTAATATTCAAAGCCCGCCCTTCATCAGCGCTATCCCTTTTCAGCCATATCAGTCTCGTCTGATTTTCAGTGGCGAAATTTCCCAGTGTGACAAATCTAGCGAATGTACAGTGAAACTGACTACACATAAGAAAACAGTTTTTATTTTCACAAATACACAGTCTATTTTCTGTAAAAAAAAATGCTTTAAAGACAACTGCCTACATTGCATCTCAGTGGGGATAACCTGATACGCAGGAATGGTGAAAAGTAAATTATGGGCAGTGGATAAAGAAATGCCCTGGAGATAGGATGAGAGACAATATACCATAAAATTGTATGGCCTGGGAGGTGGAGAGGCCCTGCCCACCCTGTGATCCTCTCTATAACACATCCCTTTGAAGCATCCTTTGTGCTTTGTGCTGACCAGGAAACAAACACTTGTTAGCAAATAATACCCCCTGCGCATACATCCCACCTCTCTTCAGGGAATGTATTTGGGATGACTTTGACAGTACTAGTGACCTGGGAGTCTGCATTCCACAATGTCACATTGTCACTGGCAAAGAGCTTAAAGGAACCTAAAACTAAAAAATCAACTTTAATGATTATAATAGCATTCACAATTTAAAAGAAAAAATTATTCATTTAATTTTTTTTTTCACAGTATCCTTTGATGAGACTTCACTATATTATATGAGAGCATACTTAGATAGGTTCAGGAGATGCATTTCTTGAGCATTATATGGCAGCTGTGTTTACATGCAGCACACAATACAAGCACATGTTCCTTAGACTACTATTGATGAAGTTCGTTGACAATAGATGCAGAATTGGAAAGTGTTTAAAAATTGCACTCCACTCTCCCTGAAACATGACTTCTATGTAACTTAAGTGGCACAATTATCATGGCACAGTACAAGTATATAATAATGCAATTATTGTTTGTAAAGTAACATTAATTAACCTTTGTGTTACTAGAACATAAAACCTGGGTTTTTATTAAATAAAACTTTGGACTAATAGGAGTGTGAAATGCTAAGGTTATGCACTGTATTCAAATAATGTTAAAGTGATTGTAAACTATAATGAATTAAAGTCCAGTATCAAAAAATAATCTTAAAATCAGGGGCAATCTAATTCATTAAAGTTTATAAAGGTGCTTATTTTTAAAAATACTTACCATTGCATTATGGTAAACATTACGCTGATTCTCCACCCGCATCTCCTGCTTTCTTTAGCATATGGATAACGAATGTGGCTTCCTCCAATCGTTACGTGCCCCAAGAGCTGGACGCCAAAGGGGGCACGCAATAAACGGAGGCAGCTGGATTCGGCATCAGCATTATTTTTTTACCATAACAATAAGGTAATAATTAAAAAAAATAAGCATCTTTGTAAACTTTAATGAATTAAAGTGCCTCTGTTTTTAAGATTATTTTTTTATACTGGGCTTTAATTCATTAAAGTTTACAATCACTTTAATGCATCTTACTGCTTGTATTTTTGCGCTCCAAGTGTAATCCAGGCCAAGAGGCCTATTTATCATATGTCTGTCGGACCTGATCCTGCAGGCTCGCCAGAAACACGGGGCCTCAAGTTCCATTCGGAGCTTAATAGGTAGGCCCCCAAATGTTAAATGTGCAATATACTTTTATTATTTATTTGCCTCATTTTCAATTCTAAAAATTGTGGATTTTCTAATTCTCAGAGGAATGCACACTGGAGACATCTTAAAGCTAATCTTGCTAGAGTCTGTTCCAAATTGGCTTTAGCCGAAAACAACAGCAAAACAATGCAGTTTATACTAACATAATGATGATGGCTAAAGGTTGTCCACCAAATAAGTTACGTGCTGGGTAGAGTTTGGCTATTAAAAACAAATGCAGCAAACACAAGGTAAATTTTTTTTTAAATGTTTAGACCTGGCTGATATGTTATTCTATAGCAACACAACAGAAATGTCCTGTAATAAAAAAAAAGTGTTTTGTTCTTTTGTCCCTTTAAAGGGACATGAAACCCACATTTTTTCTTTCATGATTTAGAAAGAGAATGCAATTTTAAACATCTTTCTAATTTACTTATATTATCTAATTTGTTTTATTCTCTTGATATTCTTTGCTGAAAAGCATATCTAGATATGCTCAGTAGCTGCTGATTGGTTGCTGCACATAGAAGCCTTGTGTGATTGGCTCACCATGTGCATTGCTTTTTCTTCAACTAAGGATGTCTAAAAAATTAAGCAAAATAAATAAAAGAAGTAAATTGTAATGTTGTTTACATTTCTATTCTCTATCTGAATCATGAAAGAAAGATTTTGGGTTTAGTCGCCCTTTAATAAACTGTAACAAACAATACTTATACTTTATAAAATACATTGTAGGTGTTAAAAGTAGCTTAGATAATTGTAGAAAATAGTCTGTTTTTCCAGTGTCCTTATTGTAAAGTTTGTTTGGAAAAATAAATAATATTGTATTTAAATAACATTTTCACAAACACACAAACAAAAATATATATATAGGAAAAAATCAGCATAAAGATAAATCTCAACACTGACTAAAATGGGAAAACGACAAACTCTAATATCTTGTAAAAATACATATTAATAACACAGAGTCAGCATGAAGCAAAACTTCCTCCTGTGCCAGAACCATGTGGCAATTCTTATTAACAACTGTGAGGTGACCTTTAATTCTTTCCCAAGAGGTGGCCGCAGGGACAGCAGACTGGGTAAAGGGGTAGCTTCTATCAGATATTTATCAGGGCTTCTTCAAAGGGGGCAGGAAAATGATACCATCCCAACAGCTGAGTCAATATGTCCCAGCCTTGTTATCCAGTGACAGGGATTATAATGGCCTGGTCATTCATTCCTCTCACTGCAGGTGCCAACTGCACAGTCAGCTGGATGTGCCATCATGCATCAGCGTATTGAGAAAGTGCAGAGCACTGTGGGCTATATTCTCTAAAGCTTTCAGCTCAGGCAAGATGATATAAAAGGATTTGTCAATGCTATGAGATCTCTCACAAAATTCTATAAAAGCAAATGTTATATTGTGAGCTCTGTATCTCTAAGTAAGTGGTGCACCCTACATTTCTGTACAAGAAGGAGAGACATGTGCTATATAAAAAAAAAAAAAAAAAACTTGTCAGCTTTTATTTTGTGAGATAAAACAGCGAGAACTGCAGTGATAACATGAGTGGAGAATATTGTGAGTTGTGAAAGAACTTCAGACACACCCAAGGAACACCACTGTTCAGCTCATTCGCAAAGGCTGCAAAAATACTCATTTTTCAAAAGAAAAACAAATCAAAATGTGTACTTTCTTGGATACAATTTTAACTTCATATATTGACATTACATTCTATTTTAAAAAATTATTTTACTACATAATGTAAATTCACATTTCACTGAACATTTTAAATATCTGATTCAATTAATTAATATGAATTTGAATGTGTACATTTATTACAACTTTTACATTGTACATTCAGGGCTAGATTACGAGTGGAGCGCAAATTTGCGCTTTCGCAAGCACGATATTTGCACTCCACTCAGTAATACCGGTACTGGTGTTACATCCCTTAGGGCCAGATTCTCTAAATCTCTCAGGTCTGGGGAAATTCTATAAGATGCTTTGTCAGGAGTTGTTTTATAGGCAAATTTAACTTTGAGAACCAAAATATTCTTTACATGAATGAGAGACAGATACTGTACAATATTGTACTCAGTAAAATAAACGGATAATTTCCCTGAGTGCCGGCAAGTTTTTATTATCAAAGTCCTTTGCTCAGGTAAGTCTAGTCACTCAAAGAATTTCAGACAAGCAAATTTTAGATTAGAGCTGTTCATCACTCTATGCAGGTTCTTGATGCTAAGGAGAGACACATGAATAACAATAAAATGCTGGAAAGTCCACAAAGATTTTAAGAGGTTTTGCCCCATACCAGAGAGTTTTTGATCATAGAATTCTAGTGAGAACTTGAATCAAGGTCCCCACAGCCCCATTTTGCCTGTAGGGTTTATATCTTACTTAAAAAAATACATGCTAAGTAGAATTAACTTGCATAAATACTTCTGCTTCACAACTCAGATACTAGTTGAGATAGGACGGATATAAATGGCTATTTATTTACAATAAAAATAAAACACAAAAATGCTTCACCTTAACAGAGGCCTTTGTTTCTATATTTATTCTGTAATGATCCAAACCTTAAAAATAAGTAAAATACCGGCTTAGATTAGATACATGTCTCTGCAGTACCATTATGCCAGCTAGATAACTATGTGAGACCTCAGATCAGATACATCTCTTCAGTACCATTATGACATTACCATTAGTACCTCCGCCTCCACGCATCAATCCACTCCACCTCCGCAGGGATGAAGAAGATGCCGGTTCCTCACTGGATGAAGATGGAGCCACTGGGATGAAGATCGTTTAAGCCGGAGTTCAGCAACTGTGAGTTCCTAAAGAGGGGTAAGTGTTAGGGTTTTTTAAGGTTTTTTGGGTGTTTTTTTTTAGATTAGGGTTTGGGCAATCTTAAAAAAGCTGAATACCCTTTTAAGGGCAATGCCCATACAAATGCCCTTTTCGGTGCAATGGGTAGATTAGGTGTTTTTTTTAGAGTTAGGTTTCTTTATTTTGGGGGGTTGGTTGGGTGGTGGGTTTTATGGTTGGGGGGTATTTGTATTTTTTTTACAGGGAAAAGAGCTGATTTCTTTAGGGCAATGCCCTACAAAAGGCCCTTTTAAGGGCTATTTGTAGTTTATTGTAGGCCAGGGTTTTATTTTTATTTTGGGGGGGCTTTTTTATTTTGATAGGGCTATTAGATTAGGTGTAATTGTTTTTATTTGGATAATTTTATTTGTTATTTTTTCTAATTTAGTATTTTTTGATTTTTTCTAATTTAGTATTTTTTTCTATTTTGTAATTTAGAATTTTACATTTTTTGTAATTGTAGATTTAATTTTTTTTAGTAGTGTTAGATTTTTTAAATTTGTAATTTAGTTAATTTAATTGATATTTATTTTAATTTTAGTATAATAGTAATGTTAGATTAATTTATAGTTTAAACTTAGTTTTTTTTTTAATTCCACAGTTGTTTTTATTTATTTTAAGATAGAGATAGAAAAGTTAGGGGGTTGTTAGGTTTAGGGGTTAATAGTTTTATTTAGTTTTTGGCGATGTGGGGGACTGGCGGTTTAGGGGTTAATAAGTTTATTTAGTGGCGGCGATGTCGGGAGTGGCGGATTAGGGGTTAATATATTTAGTATAGTGTGGTCAATGTAGGGGTGCAGGGGAATAGGGGTTAATAACTTTAGTATAGTGGCGACGATGTCGGGAGCAGTGGAATAGGCCGTAATAATTTTTATTAGTGGCGGCGATGTCGGGAGCGGCAGATTAGGGGTCATTAGGTTTAATATAGTGTTTGCGATGTGGGTGGGCCTCAGTTTAGGGGTTAATAGGTAGTTGATGGTGTTAGTGTACTTTGTAAAACTTTAGTTATGAGTTTTATGTAACAGTTTTGTTGCATAAAACTCATAACTACTGCTCTCAGATGGCGGTACGGATCGTGTCGGTATAGGCTGGAACGCAAGCTTTTTAGTCTCACTGCAAAACTCGTAATGGCAGCGCTATGGGAATCCCATGAAAAAACATAATTTTTCGAGTGTGGGACTGACGTTGCATTACAGGCTAAAAGGCTTGCGGTACAGCTATATCGACAAGACTCATAATGGCTGCATTGCTGTTTTAACACTGAAATGGCCATTTTTTCAGCATTAAAACATGAATGCACAACTTGTAATCTACCTGTATGTGAGACCTCAGATCAGATGCATGTCCCTTCAGTACCATTATGTCAGCAAGATACCTTTGTGAGACCTTTCATCAGATACATTTCTCTGCATTATGCCAGCTAGATACCTATCTGAGACCTCAGATCAGATACATTTCCCTCAAGTACCATTATGCCAACTAGATACCTATGTGAGACCTCAGATCAGATTGATATCCTGCAGTACCATTATGACAGCTAGATACCTATCTGAGACCTCAGATCAGATACATTTCCCTCAAGTACCATTATGCCAACTAGATACCTATGTTAGACCTCAGATCAGATTGATATCCTGCAGTACCATTATGACAGCTAGATACCTATGTTAGACCTCAGATCAGATACATGTCCTGCAGTACCATTATGACAGCTAGATACCTATGTGAGACCTCAGACCAGATACATGTCCTGCATTACCAATATGCCAGCTAGATACCTATGTGAGACCTCAGATCAGATACATGTATCTGCATTACCAATATGCCAGCTAGATACCTATGTGAGACCTCAGATCAGATACATGTCCTGCAGTACCATTATGCCAGCTAGATACCTATGTGAGACCTCAGATCATATACATGTCATGCAGTACCATTATGCCAACTAGATACCTATGAGAGACCTCAGATAAGATACATGTCCATGCAGTATCATTATGCTGGCTAGATACCTATGTGAGACCACAGATCAGATACATGTCCCTGCAGTATCATTATGCTGGCTAGATACCTATGTGAGACCTCAGATCAGATACATGTCCATGCAGTACCATTATGCCAACTAGATACCTATGTGAGACCTCAGATCAGATACATGTCCCTGCAGTACCATTATGCCAACTAGATACCTATGTGAGACCACAGATAAGATACATGTCCCTGCAGTACCATTATGCTGGCTAGATACCTATGTGAGACCTCAGATCAGATACATGTCCCTGCAGTACCATTATGCCAACTATATACCTATGTGAGACCTCAGATCAGATACATGTCTCTGCTGTACCATTATGCCAACTAGATACCTATGTGAGACCACAGATAAGATACATGTCCCTGCAGTATCATTATGCTGGCTAGATACCTATGTGAGACCTCAGATCAGATACATGTCTCTGCTGTACCATTATGCCAACAAAAAGGATCATTACAATATAAATTTAAAAATGTACAGCTAATAAAGCCTAAAACTAAACACATTCATACGTAAGTATTCCTAGCTGACCAAACATAACTATACAATTAAAGAAAAAATAATAATAAATAAAATAAATAAATAAAAATTGAAAAGAGAAAAAACAATAAAAAAGACATAGAAACACTAGTTTTATTTATAAATTTGAAAAAACACAAACCATGTTATCCCTGTGATATACTGTACGGATGTGATAGTGATCCTGGTGCTTTCTGGGACAGGGATGTGAAGGGGACTTGTAGGCAGTGACTCATCAGTGTTTGGTGGGAGGGGCTATTATGTGAGGGTTGTGGTAAAAAGTGTGCAGTGGATGGGGTGGGGTGTGCTGTGGGCAGGGTTAGACAGAGTCATAGGGGATGATTTATCAATGTCTGGTGGACATGATACACTGTAGTGTATCATGTTCGCCAGACATCGCTAATGCCGACAGCATACGCTATCGGTATTTAACATTGCACAAGCAGTTCTGGTGCAATGCCGCCCCCTGCAGATTCGCAGCCAATAGGCTTCTAGCAGGGGGTGTCAATCAACCCGATCGTATGCGATTGTGCGGATTGATGTCAGAATCCCTGCTTCTTAACTCCTGTTTCTGGTGAGCCTGAAGGCTCACGCAGAAACAGGTGTATATGGCCACATTCGGGCCATGAAAAATCGGCCCCATAGTGTGTTGTAGAAGGAGCCTGCATTCCCAGGTAATTTGCCTTAATGAGGCGAACTGTTTGAGGGCATCTCCCAAACCACTACAATACTGCAGAAAGGTATGACTTATAGACATGTGCATGGCGAAAAAATTTGGTTCGGTTCGATTCGGATTTTTTCGAATTTCAGTTCGGAGCAATTCGAATTCGAAAAAATTTGAATCAATTCGGTTCGGATTTGTTTCGGATTCATTCAGATTCGAATAAATTCGGTTCGGATTTGTTTCGGATTTATTCGGATTCGAATAAATTCGGCTGGATTCAGTTCGGTTCTGTTCGGAAATTCGGAATTTCGGTAAGTGTTAGGTGGGATTAGACTAGTATTATGTACTAAATTTGGCTGGATTCGGTTCGGTTCGGAATTTCGGTAAGTGTTAGGTGGGATTAGATTTATACTGTAAATAGTAGTGTAATCCATGGCCATCCGAATTTACCGAATAAATCCGAAGTAATTCGGATTTATTCGGTAAATTCAGCAGTATTTTAATTCGGAAATTCGGTTCGATCCGAATCGCCGAATTTGCTGAATTTTCCGAATTTCCGAATCGATCCGAAAACGAATCGCACATATCTAATGACTTAGTGCTTGATATCTTTGACAGTCATACAGTGAATTTAAAGTGCATATTTAAAGAGACATACAGTATTTAAAAGACATGAAACCCAAAGTTGTTTCTTGAGTCCGACAGAACACACAATGTTAAAGAAGGTTTAAATGAACTACCATTATCAAATTTAATTTGTTCTCTCTGTATCCATTGTTCAAGAAATATAGGTATGCTCAAAAGGAACAATGCACTACTGGGAGCTAGCTGATCACAGCTTGTGAACCAACGACAGGAGGCATATATATGCAACCACCAACCACCAGCTAGCTCCTTGCAGTGCACTGCGGTTCCTGAACATAAACTATTTGCTTTTCAACAAAGTATAATAGGAAAATGAAGCAAATGTAATAATAGTATTACATTTATAATTCTGATCCATTACATTCTAATGTTTTACTTTATTGTTCCTTTAACAAAATGTTTTTAAAAAATGATCTAATACTATAAAGAATATCATACCAAGGCCTCTATTTATCAAGCAGTCAACCGCAAATACGCTGGAATTCCGCAGCGTATTTGTGGCGAGGCTTATTCGCCATAGTTATCAAGCCCTACAGACCGGCAAAAGTAGAATTTAGTGACGTAACATACGATCCGCCGGACTCAGTTCAACACAGATCGATTCTTACGTCACTCCAGATGTTCCGAACGCAAGTTTGGGACAATCTGTCTACTTTTGGTAGTTATCAAAGAAGAACCAGGTACGCTCGCCACTATTCCGGCCCAGCGTACCTGGTTTTCAATCCGCCGCCCTGGAGGCGGCGGATCCTATAGGAATCAATGGGAGTCTGACAGCAGCGAAAGCTCATGTTTGCTGCTGCCCGATATCCCTTTGATTTCTAAGGGAAGTGTCTACACCTAACACCCTAACATGTACCCCGAGTCTAAACACCCCTAATCTGCCCCTCCTACACTGCCGCCACCTACATTATACGTATTAACCCCTAATCTGCCCCCCCTACACCGCCGCCACCTACATTATACTTAATAACCCATAATCTGCCCCCCACTACACCGCCGCCACCTACATTATACTTATTAACCTCTAATCTGCTGCCCCTGACACCGCCGCCACCTACATTATACTTATTAACCCCTAAACCCCCGCTCCCAGACCCAGCCGCAACTAAATAAAATGTTTACCCCCTAAACCGCCGCTCCCGGACCCCGCCGCCCCCTACATTAAAGTTATTAACCCCTATCCTGCCCCCCCTACACCGCAGCCACTTTATTAAAGTTATTAACCCCTAAACCTAAGTCTAACCCCAACCCTAACACCCCCCTAACTTAAATATTATTTATATAAATCTAAATAAAATTACTATTATTAACTAAATTATTCCTTTTTAAAACTAAATACTTACCTGTAAAATAAACCCTAAGATAGCTACAATATAACTAATAATTACATTGTAGCTATTTTAGGGTTTATTTTTATTTTACAGGCAACTTTGTATTTATTTTAACTAGGTACAATAGTTATTAAATAGTTATTAACTATTTAATAGCTACCTAGTTAAAATAAATTCAAATTTACCTGTAAAATAAATCCTAACCTAAGTTACAATTACACCTAACACTATACTACAATTAAATAAATTAAATAAATTAAATACAATTACCTACAATTAAATAAAATTAACTAAAATTAACTAAAGTACAAAAAAACCCCCCCACTAAATTACAGAAAAAAAATTACAACAATTTTAAACTAATTACACCTAATCTAAGCCCCCTAATAAAATAAAAAATCCCCCCAAAATAATAAAATTCCCTACCCTTTACTAAATTACAAATAGCCCTTAAAAGGGCCTTTTGCGGGGCATTGCCCCAAAGTAATCAGCTCTTTTACCTGTAAAAAAAGAAATACAACCCCCCAACATTAAAACCCACCACCCACACACCCAACCCTACTCTAAAACCCACCCAATCCCTTCTTAATAAAACCTAACACTAACCCCTTGAAGATCACCCTACCTTGAGACGTCTTCACCCAGCCGGGCACAAGTGGACCTCCAGACCGGCACAAGGCTTCATCCAGGCGGCAATTTCTATCTTCTTCCATCCGGAGCGGAGCGGGTCCATCTTCAATCCAGCCAACGCTGAGCCATCCTCTTCCATCGATGTCCTAACACTGAATGAAGGTTCCTTTAAATGACGTCATCCAAGATGGCGTCCCTTGAATTCCGATTGGCTGATAGGATTCCATCAGCCAATCGGAATTAAGGTAGGAAAAATCCTATTGGCTGATGCAATCAGCCAATAGGATTGAAGTTCAATTCTATTGGCTGATCCAATCAGCCAATAGGATTGAGCTCGCATTCTATTGGCTGTTCCAATCAGCCAATAGAATGCAAGCTCAATCATATTGGCTGATTGCATCAGCCAATAGGATTTTTCCTACCTTAATTCCGATTGGCTGATAGAATCCTATCAGCCAATCGGAATTCAAGGGACGTCATCTTGGATGACGTCATTTAAAGGAACCTTCATTCAGTGTTAGGACGTCGATGGAAGAGGATGGCTCTGCGTCGACTGGATTGAAGATGGACCCGCTCCGCTCCGGATAGAAGAAGATAGAAGATGCCGCCTGGATGAAGCCTTCTGCCAGTCTGGATGTCCTCTTCTGCCCGGATAGGATGAAGACTTCTGCCGGTCTGGAGGTCCACTTGTGCCCGGCTGGGTGAAGACGTCTCAAGGTAGGGTGATCTTCAGGGGGATAGTGTTAGGTTTTATTAAGGGGGGATTGGGTGGGTTTTAGAGTAGGTTTGGGTGTATGGGTGGTGGGTTTTAATGTTGGGGGGTATTGTATTTTTTTTACAGGTAAAAGAGCTGATTACTTTGGGGCAATGCCCACGCAAAAGGCCCTTTTAAGGGTTATTTGTAATTTAGTAAAGGGTAGGGAATTTTATTATTTTGGGGGGCTTTTTTATTTTATTAGGGGGCTTAGATTAGGTGTAATTAGTTTAAAATTCTTGTAATTTTTTTTATTTTCTGTAATTTAGTGTTTGTTTTTTTGTACTTTAGTTAATTTTTTTAATTGTAATTAGTTTTATTTAATTTTAGTTAATTTATGTAATTATTTTAATGATAGTGTAGTGTTAGGTGTAATTGTAACTTAGGTTAGGTTTTATTTTACAGGCACTTTTGTATTTAATTTAGCTAGGTAGTTATTAAATAGTTAATAACTATTTAATAACTATTGTACCTAGTTAAAATAAATACAAACTTGCCTGTAAAATAAAAATAAATCCTAAAATAGCTACAATGTAATTATTAATTATATTGTAGCTATCTTAGGGTTAATTTTACAGGTAAGTATTTAGTTTTAAATAGGAATAATTTAGTTAATAATAGTAATATTTATTTAGATTTATTTAAATTATATTTAAGTTAGGGGGGGTTAGGGTTAGGGTTAGACCTAGGTTTAGGGGTTAATAACTTTATTATAGTGGTGGCGGTGTAGGGGGGCAGGATAGGGGTTAATATATATAATGTAGGTGGCGGTGGGCTACGGGAGCGGCGGGTTAAACAATTTATTTAGTTGCGGCGGGGTCCGGGATTGGCAGGATAGGGGTTAATAACTTTATGTAGGTGGCGGCGGTATAGGGGGCGGCAGATTAGGGGTTAATAGGTATAATGTAGGTGGCGGCGGGGTCCGGGAGCGGCAGTTTAGGGGTTAATATATTTATTATAGTTGTGGCGGGTCCGGGAGCGGCGGTTTAGGGGTTAATATATTTATTATAGTTGCCGCGGGGTCTGGGAGCGGCAGTTTAGGGGTTAATATATTTATTATAGTTGCGGCGGGGTCCGGGAGCGGCGGTTTAGGGGGTAAACAGTATAGTTTAGTGTGAGTGCTTAGTGACAGGGTAGCAAGAAAGCTGCGAATAAGCCGATGAGCAGCGAGATCAATGACTGTCAGTTAACAACAGTCCGCTGCTCATTGCACCGTACTTGGTGCGCGGCTTTTTGACAGCTTTCTTGATAAATTTGTCGAACGTATTCAGGTCCGCATCGGCGATGTTAGGCGAGCGTATTGGTGCCGGCGAATGCTAGAAAGCAGACAGCTTGATAAATAGAGGCCCAATGCTAGATTACAAGTGGCTAACTGGAGCACAAGCGATATGAGGTATTGTGAGGCGGAAACCTTCACAGCTGATTAGAGGGGAGAAATCAAGCAGTTTTTACTTTTCTCACACAAAAATATTTAAATGTATTGAATCAATGTATATGCATATTTCTCAAACCCAAAACATTTATTTCACGACAGAACATGCAATTTAAAGAACTTTTCAAATGTATTTATATTATTAACTTTTCTTTGCTCTCTTTGAATCTTTTGTTGAAAAGCTCAGGCTCATGTATATGTCTAGAGCACTAGGTGGCAGCAATTTTGCAAGAGTGTAATACATATCCAACAGCACCAGATGGCAGCACTATTTCCTGTCATGTAGTGCAATAGACATCTACATGGAAATTAAGCAAATTTGAAAATAGAAGCAAATTGGAAACCTTTTTTAAATTGTATTCTCTGTCTTACTCACAAAATAATTTTTTTGGCTTTCTTATTCCTTTAAAATGTTCCTATAAGTTCATTGTTCTTTGTTTTATTTTTAGCGCTCCCTTACTCTCTCCTACATAACACCAAACCCATCCACCTGCTTTTTAAAGGGGCATTCTAGGGTAAAAATAAGATTCACTGTTTTGCCATAGCATTTTTATTTTTAAGTGAGTGTCCTTGTTTCACAAAGTTGTGCCCTTGTGCCATTCCTGATCAGTAAATATCTGGGGTTTGCTGGATACATACATATGCCACTTGTTACTGACTCACTGTCTGTGTCCTTGTCAGCCACTGTAATGTACTGTGTCTGGGTGTGTTAACCCCAGCAAAGTCTCACCCTTTGGCATTCCTTTACAGTACATAGCTGATTATTGGTGGATACATAAATATTCCACTTGTGATTGGTTGTCTATTTCTTTCTCGAGAGCTCTATTGCACTGAACCTGGATGTGTGACTCTGCAAGGGTTAAATTAAGCACATAGTGAAAAGGAATATTTAAAAAAAAAAAGAAAATACTACAATATAGTGAAATAGAATAGCTATTGTTTATACTAGTGTCCCTAAGTGACTGCAAGTAAGAACTAGTGACATTTTTAATGTCATCAGACAAAAAAGTAGTAGCAATACACTGCTTGCATGAATATAGACCTATATACCTTGCTGGGATTTTTATTTCTCCCTTGTTCCCAACCCATCAGCAGCTGTAACGTGGTGAGATCAAAGACCCAGGAACTGCTGCTACTGTCTGTCTGGAAGACTTAATAATTGCCCTTAGGCCAAGCTGTGTATCACCCCCCTCCTGTGTGCAAAATCTACAAGGCAAAAAGATCAGAGGGACTAAAGGCTTGTTGTTATCTAAATAAACCCTATTTAGATGACATGGGCTGATAGTACAGACCCCCTGTAGCCAGGCCAAAGGCTTCAGAGCATGTGTAGTACCCATAAGGCAGATCACAATCTACAAAAGCTGAACAGCAAATCTCAAGATTGTTGTGTGATTATCATGTTTCCCTGCAGCCAGCTATCCTTATCTCGCAATAACAATCTTTTTTGTGACAAATGCTTGTGCAATAGAAAAGATTGACATGAAAGCGATATTTGCACTTTACTGTGTAATATCAGCGCACGCTAATGTGCTCTGGTATTACAAGTCGTCAGAAATGCAAACGTGAGCTTGCATTCGCATTGCTGGGAAGCATTGCGCACACGAGAGCGTGCTTCGATGGGCTCCCATGAGAGCCTCGTTCTAGTGCCGTCAGAGACAGTCTAAGGTGTTGCACAGGACATGTTCTGTATTTTCACAAAGACTTTTGTGTTGTGTTATATGTATATAAGCATATACATATATATGTACTGGAAACTAACAGTTCCCATAGACCGCAATGTAAAGGCACTTTTCAGTGCCGTTTTTATTTCTAGCACCCCACACCGCCAACTTTAGCCCACAAAATACTGCCTAGTGCAGTTATTTTATTAAAAATTAAAGATGCTGCTATTTTTATTTTTTAATAAAATGCACTACACTGTATTTTAGGGGCATTTGGGGCACATTTATAAAATGAACTAGAGATCTGAACTCTGGTAAATTTTATAAGCACTAATTTCTACCATGAGCTTGCAGTAGCAATAACCAGCCACATGTAACAGCTGGTTGATTATCGAGCGATAATTTAGTGCTCCACTTGTAATCTAGATATACCTAAATAAATGCTAGATAGTATGATGCATTTAAAGAAAAGATTGATCTGAGATTAACATGGTGATGTATTTTTTTAAAGTTTCATTAGCTGTTTAAATATTGACAAAATAAGTGCAAAATATTAATGTCTATAAATCAATGGGAGCTGCCATGTTGTAACTTAGGTTACCTTCTCTGCTGTGGCCAATCAGGGACAGTTATAAATGTCACTAGAGTGTGCAGCCAATGGCTGTGTAGGATATAACAGTGTTCTACACTTCTATTTCTAACAGAAATAAAAAAAAATAGAATAACCTGCTCAAAGAATCTGTTTAGTCGGCAGTCACTGGTCAGCCCCACTTCTCTAATTCCTCTTCTCACAGAAAGAAACAAACATCAATCAGCAACAATAGTCTAATGTAACTGAATTCAGTGCTGGTGCAAACTTTTATTTTCTGGCCGAGTTAAGGGATACTAAACCCAAATTATTTATTTCATGGTTCAGTTAGAGTATGCAGTTTTAAGCAACTTTCTAATTTACTCCTATTATCATTTTTTTCGTTCTCTTGCCATCTTTATTTGAAAAAGCAGGAATGTAAGGTTAGGAGCCAGCCCATTTTTGGTTCAGCACCCTGGATAACGCTTGCTGATTGGTTGCTAAATGTAGCAACCCATCAGCAAGCGCTACCCAGGTGCTGAACCAACAATGGGCTGGCTCCTAACTTTACATTCCTACTTTTTTCAAATAAAGATAGCAAGAGAACATAGAAAAATTGATAATATGAGTAATTTAGAAAGTTGCTTAAAATTGCATGCTCTGTCTGAATCATTGAAGGGAAAAATTGGGTTTAGTGTCCCTTTTTAACAATACTACTAAACTGTATAAGAATTCTGTATTATTCTTGTGTGGTTTCTGCAAAATGTCAGTGCAATGTCAAAAAAACAAACAAAAAAAAACACACAAGCAGCACATGTGCAAGGACAAACTCATGCACTAGACAAACAAACAGATAGGATGAGAACATTGGGCATAGGTTTTACATGAAGAAACAAAGTTAAAATATCTCAAACATTTACTTATTCCTTAGGGTCTTACTCCCACTAAGAAGTTAACCAAAATAGTACCCAGCATTGGTATTTGCACCTCTGAGTCATGTGACTAATGCTGCTGATTCAGTCAGTGGCAGTTTCCACTCAGGACCTCATTTCTCTGCGGCTCCAGAACCGAGGACTAGTTTCCATTGCTTTTGTAAACTGTGTAAACTGGTGGTAACATTAAGGGCTAGATTTATTAAAGCTGAGGCTAACAGGGGCTCCTGTACGCCTCAGCTCGCCTGTGGCGGGGTGAAATTACCCGCAGGTATTCGCCATTGCACACAAACACAATTTTGCGCTTGCGTGCAATCCCGCCCCCTGCCCGCGTGGGCAGAAGCTGTCAATCTCCTCAGTCTGACTAGACCGAGGAGATTGAATTTTGCCACAATAGAGGTGGCAAAGAGGTTAGGGAAGCGGCAGTCTGGTGACCGCTGCTTGATAAATGACAGCGAGCAAAGTTCTTGTGAGAACTTGCATTCGTAGGGGTTTAATAAATCGAACCCTAAATAGTCTTCTATGGCGAAACATACACTGTTTACAGCAGCAAAAGGAAATGGGCCATAGACTTGCAGTGATAAAATGACATTCTCTAAGGAGTTATAACATTTAATGTTTTTACTATAATTATCTTCTGCACTGGGCAGGTTAGAATTTCCTAAAAAGAAACTACGGTCAAATTTATATTGTTGGTGGTGACAAATTCAGCTTCTGTAAAGCGTTTTTTTTGGCTTGAGGCTTCTAAGTTGAAGACATTTTGTCAGTTAATAGCATAACCCCCCATTCACCTTTCTGTTTATCAGACAGGTCGGTCATTCTAAGAGAAGAATTAGCATCTCTGAATATGTTGCTTAGCAACTAAAAAGACTGGTTTTGTGTTTGCAACCCTCACCTGTGATTGAATCTGATATAGAGGCTATGGGGCCCAATTATCAAGCGCCGTATGAATTATAGGTGCAACCTGGTAGGTCTATCTACCCCTCCCTATCCAAATCTCACTTTTTTGCACATACAACTCCTGGGAATATAAACTGTCACAATCGTGTATTGAAAACAGCCCAATTCTTACTAAGCAGGAAGCTCTCAGATGCTGTCACACAATACAGAATGTTATCTCGATAAAAAAAGATTTAAAAAAAGGTAACATTAGATATTGCAATAATCAATATACCTTTACATTTCTGAGCTAACAGGACTGCTCCTTTATTTGGGATCTTAGCAGAAATACAAATATGCAACATTTTTTGCAATTTGTTTTAATAAATGACAAAATATTTATTTGTTATTAATTTTGTATCCAATAATATATACCTGGATCTTAAAGGGACATGTTATTAATTAATGCAGAAACAGCAGTTAGGAGAGAAAAACAAAAACACTTTTTTGCAGGAAATCTGTTTAAATTCAAAGTGAATGAACAAGTCCCGACAGTCTACTGGTCATTGGTTGCTAAGGGTATCTTGCACAGAAACATTGGTTTTATTCAACATAAGGGCATCCATTTAAAGGGACATTATGCATAAATGTTTTGTAGATGATCTATTTATATAGCCCATAAAGTTTGTTTTTTTAAATAAATGTATAGTTTTGCTTATTTTTAAATAACATTGCTCTGATTTTCAGACTCCTAACCAAGCCCCAAAGTTTTATGTGAATACCGTCAGCTACCTTCTCCAGCTTGCTGCTGTTTGTGTAAAGGGTCTTTTCATATGCAAAAGAAGGGGGAGGGGGGAGTGTCTTATTTGCCACTTGCAGTGGGCTTTCCAGCTACCTTTTCAACAGAGCTTAACTGACAGCTTCTAAGTAAGTTTTTAAATAGTTTTATACTGGATTTTTATATCAGTATCTGTGTATTGTATTCTTTATAGTAGTGTCTATTACATTTAGTTATATGAAAATGAGTGTATACTGTCCCTTTAATTAAAAAACAAACCTAAATATTTGAATTAATTTTTAAACATTCTTTTGTATCTGGAACATAATTTTAAGTATCACATGACATTAAGTTGCTACATTATATTTATGATCAGCCATATGGAAGGAGCGATTATTTTTTATACAACATATTTTAGTATTTACCATACTAGCTTGTGTATCTTAGCATAGCTTTTTTCTCTTTTTTATTGTTCTTGCCTGAAGCAATTTGCTGCACATGGGTGTTTGCAAAAGAACATAAATTACTCTGTAATGTTTAGTATACAGGATGTGTTTAGATTGCAGCCATAAAATATTTCTGTCAAAGACCTGTATCTAATGAGATTTGTTAACATTTTAATCTTCACACAAGGACAGTAATGCTTAGCAATCAGTTGCAAGCTACAATGTTTACCTTCCAATCTGTTAGTTAAAGGGACAGCAAGCACTTTGAGATTGTAATATCAAATGCTTAGTGATTGTAAAGTTTAAGGAATTAGTGCACAGTATCTAAAAATAATCTTAAAAACAGGGGCACTTTAATTCATTAAAGGGCCACTAAACCCAAAAATCTTTCTTTCATGATTCAGATAGAGAATACAAATTTAAACAACATTACAATTTACTTCTATTATTTATTTGGCTTTTTTAGATATCCTTAGTTGAAGAAAAAGCAATGTACATGGTGAGCCAATCACACGAGGCTTCTATGTGCAGCAACCAATCAGCAGCTACTGAGCATATCTAGATATGCCTTTCAGCAAAGAATATCAAGAGAATAAAACAAATTAGATAATATAAGTAAATTAGAAAGATGTTTAAAATTGCATTCTCTTTCTAAATCATGAAAGTAAAAATGTGGGTTTCATGGCCCTTTAAACTTTACAAAAATGCTTCTTTTTTAAAATACTTACCATTGTGTTATGGTAAACAGAGTGCTGATCATCCGCCTGCATCTCCTACTGTATTTAGCATTACGATAACGAATCCGTCTCCCTCCAATCGTTTCGTGCCCCACAAGCTGGACGCCAAAGGGGGTACGCAATGATTGGCGGAAGCCGGATTCGTCCTCGATCTGCTCAATACAGTAGGATTAAATATATACAGAGAGGAGCACACACTCACAGGAATGAACAACCAGCTCAATACCAATGTTAGCCTGTTCTATGGTGATTTACCACCTGGGTGCAACTTCTTTTTGCCCAGTAATGCTATTCACAGAGTAGAAATTTCCTGTAGTATATCAGTCTGATCCCGCCTATTACGGTCAGTCCAGCGCTGAAATACCAACCAATTCCTCTCTGAACAAGGAACACAGCAACCCCAGACAATTGTTTCAACCTTCATTGGGCCTCGTCAGTGAGTTGTAGCCATATTCCTCTAAACACACTGAGCAAGGAGTCCACGTCTGGTTGCCCCTTTTTCCCTTAGGGAGACTTAATACACACAGAGAGAAGCGCACTCACAGAAACAAACAGCTCAATACCATTGTTAGTCTGTTCTATGGCAATTCTTTGAGTGCTTCTCTGTTTTTATTTATATCAATACAGTAGGAGATGCCGGCGGAGGAACGGCGTTATGTTTAACGTAACACAATGGTAAGTATTTTTAAAAAGAAGCATTGTAAAGTTTAATGAATAAAAGTGCCCCTGATTGGTTTTTTTTGTTTTTTTGTGTTTTTTTTTCAAACAAGCTTTATTTGATCCAAAGCATTAAGACATTACATATCATACATTTCAATTTTTATGAAAGTACAACAAATTGAAAGGTGATCATTTCTTTAGATAACAAGTGTCTCAATGTCTCTTTGAAAATTGTAAGATCTGCAATGCTTATAGTTTTCCTTTTTCCATTTAGTAATCTTAAACAACGCAAACATAGAATAAAAAATAAAGTATAAAACAACATAACTTTGGTATGATTCTCATAGGCATTCTGTATCTTAATATAACAAATTTTTAAATCTGATCTACTTATTTAGCAGTTTGTTGAAAAGACAGTAAAAAACATAAAAGAGGTAACTTACATAATTGGTATATATCTTGAGGTCTTGAGGTCTAACAAGCTGTATTTTGGATAGTGGTTTGTGTTTGAGGGATAACACTGTTTGTTGTGTGTATATATGATTCCCAAAAAACCATTAATGCGCAAAAAAAATCCAGCCTACTTGTTTTTTGATAGTGATATTTCTCTTGAAATAATAGAAAAGTGACATTTTGTCTCCAGCTCCCTATAGTGGAGATTGCTTGTTGTTTCCAGAGCCTTGGAATTAACTGTTTTGCACTACTTAACATAATATACAGAAGTGTTAGTTTATATTTACATTTAATCTTGGGCGGATTGTTAAATAGTAAAGTGAGAGGATTATATGGGATATTGTGTGATAGGACTATTTGAATCACTGCATGTACCTGCTGCCAAAAGGGTTGTAAAATAGGGCAATCCCACCATATATGATATAGAGTGCCATTTTGCTTGCAAGCTCTCCAGCATAAAGGATCTGATTGTTTATAAATTTTTGCCAATCTACTGGGATAGAGATACCACTGCCCTAATAGTTTCATATTAGTCTCTGTTATACTCATTGAGGAAGGTGACTTACTCATCTGCTGAAAGATCTTACTCCACGTCTCATGTGTCACTTCAGTACCTAACTCTGATTCCCATGCCTTGGTGTATGTAGGGAGTTGCCTAGACGAGTGATGATCTATGAGAATTTTATATATTGCTGAAAGGGAACCCTGCAAAGGTTGGGTGGACCAGCATAAAAGCTCAAATGGTTTTACGTTCCGAACTAAATTTTGTTTGTCCTTATTTTGCATTATGAAGTGAGACATTCGGAGGTAATCAAACCATCTGTGGAAATATGGGATATGTTTATCAATTAGTGATGCTCTGGTCAGGAGTGCCCCTTGCTCTAGCACAGAATGGCATGGTAAACCAGTAACAATACTATACGGGATGTTATTCCAAATGTGTTGGTGGGAAGGAAACTCCCCATTATGTAGCAGGGGGTTAAGAGGGGATGGGATTGTGGAGATATCATGTTGAGCCCTTATTAAAGCGTCCCATGTCGCAATAGTGTTTTCAATTAGAGTAGAATTATATGTACGAGAAGCTCTGTGGTGTGTGTGTGTCCAGCAAACAGCTCCTAAGCTTTTAGTAGCCACCAAATCGTGTTCCAATTTAACTCATTCTTTGCTTTGTAAATTTTTACTCCAATCCACAATTCTGATCAATTGTGCCGCCTGCTTATAAAATTTGAGATTGGGAACACCGAGCCCACCCCTGTTCTGATTCCTATATAGCGTAGCTTTAGCTATTCTGCTCCGTTTATGTGCCCATATAAAGGTGTCTGCCATAGATTGTGCCTTTCTAACAAAATGTGCAGGCGTGGTAATGGGAACTGTCTGAAACAAATAAAGAAAGCGTGGGAGGATATTCATTTTGTAAGCTTGTATTCTACCTAGCCAGGAAAGATTTTTGTTCTGCCAATTATCCATATCCTTACGTATGGTGTTTAGGAGTTTTTGGTAATTCAGTGTAAATAATAAATCTGGCGATATTGCTATCTGTATCCCCAAATATTTTAACGAGCTACGTTGATATGTGAACTGGTATATTTCGGTTATCTTTTTGCTTATCTCGTTATCGATTGCAATACTTAGGAATTCCAATTTAGATGTGTTTATTTTAAAATTTGACATGGTTCCATATGTTTTCATTTCAGTAATTAATGTGGGTATAGTTAGCTCCGGAAGAGTTATTGTAAAGAGGACATCGTCGGCATATAGTGATGTTTTGTATTGAATATCTCCTACTTGTATCCCGTGTATCTGGTCATTAGTTCTAATTTTAGCAGCTAAGACTTCCATGGCCAATATAAACAATAGCGGGGAAAGGGGGCAGCCCTGTCTCGTTCCGTTGAAAATGTGGAAGGGGTCCGATAAAGAGTCGTTTAATTTGATACGGGCCTTTGGATTATGATATAAAGCAAAAAAAATTTCTATGAGATGATCTCCTAGTCCAAACCGGGACAACGTGAATTTAAGGAATTGCCAATCTAGCCTATCAAAGGCTTTCTCGGCATCGATAGCCAAAAAAATTGTGGGGATATTGTGGATTTGGGTATATTCTAATAAATTTAATACCTTAATGGTATTATCACGCGCTTCTCTGAAAGGTACAAATCCGACCTGATTCGGATGTATGAGTTGGGGCAAGTATTTATTAAGTCTGATAGCTATAATTTTAGCATATAATTTGATGTCCACATTCAGCAATGAAATAGGACAAAAATTAGCAGGGGCGTCTGGTTGTTTTCCGGGTTTAGGGATGACTGAGACATGAGCCTCCAACATAGAGGAAGGGAAGGGATGCTGACCATCAGTCCTATTGAAAATTACATCTAAATGTGGAAGTAGAATTGGGGCAAACTGCTTATAATATTTAACTGAAAAACCGTCCGGTCCAGGACTTTTGCCATTTGGCAATTGCTTAAGAGCCATAAGGATTTCCTTTGTAGTGATAGGGGCTTCTAATTCCTCTGCTTGTTCTGTAGTTAGCTGGGAGAGAGGAATAGATGAAATATATACCAGAGCTTTGGTCTTTTGGGGTATCACTTTTTTTTTAAGCTATAGAGTTTAGAATAATATGTCACATGGGACAGAATTTCAGAAGTAGTATTTACCTTTTTGTTTGCGGGTGTCCTTAGCTCATGTATAAAGGTTTTCAACTTTTTAAGTTTAAGGGCACGTGCCAATAATTTCCCTGCTGTTATTTTCAAAATAAAATTTTTGTTTGGTTTTAAGGGCTAACGTGTTAGCTTCTTTAAGCAATTGCTCTTGGACTGTTTTCCTAGCTTTTTCTAGTGCAGTGGAAGTTTGTGGGTCTAAAGGATTTTGCTTGTGTGCATATTCCAATTTGGCTAGGAGATCTGTCGATTGTTGGTATTGTAGACGTGATTTCCTTTTAACATGTGCCTGTCTTTTAATAAATTCACCCCTTATGTAGCATTTATGCACTTCCCATACTACAAAAGGATCTGTTTCCGGAAGCGAGTTAAAGTGAAAGTATTCTGGGAGAAGCTTCTCTAAATGTGCTTGAAATTCAGGGGTATTTAGCAAGGTATCGTCCAATTTCCAATGGAAGACACTCTTGGGGGCTGATGGCCAGTCTAGTTGTGTAATAACAGTGGAGTGATCTGACCAAACCGTGTGATATTCTAGAAGACAGTACATTAGAAAGACCTTTTTGATTAGTGAAGGTGTAGTCAATCCTGCTATAGGAATGGTGCGGGGGGTTCTACCATCTGTAAGTGTGATGAAAAAATCTAGTATGAAAGGATGACTTCCTGTTGGAGGAGGGGCATGCAGGTAGCTGCAGGTAGCTGCAGGTGTCTTGGAAGCCCCACGCCTCAAGGTGAGGCCTAATCCACCACCAACATATGCATTTTTGCCCTTGGCCGTTTATAGGCTTGGGCATTAGGATTTCGATCCTGCATGGGAAGTCTGGACTTTAGCCGAAGGGTGCACGCTGGCTAGTGCACACCGTTTCTACATAGGCTCACAGGTGTGGTAACAAGTAGCCCTGGGATAAAGCGCTTAAAGTTTCCTGGGACCTATTATTTGCTAAAGTCCAGTGTATGGAGGGCTGCCAGATTATTACGGCTACTTACCGGACATCTACCCACGAATGACTAAGAGGTACCTGGCTTACCTATAACAGAGGGGCGATTAACAGAAGCGGTGCCAGCGCTGTCCCACAGATGAGTCGGCTGTATTGCGGAGCCTAGTGAACAGAGTTTTGTCTTATCGCCTACCTGGTTGGGTGTACTATACAAATAAGTTGTACTTCTTCGGTTCCCGGGAGGTTTGAGGACAACGTTGAGCACGCTGAAAGAGGCGCGGCTCCCTAGCTCACCTGGATGGGCCAGTATCGCAAGCAGCAGTGTCCCTCCCCCTGGATGAGAGGGAAACACAGCTGAGTACTTTGGAAAGAATCGGGGCCGCTGGAGTGGGGCATAACGCAAGTGGATCCATCTTTTCCAGCAGGAGAAGCCGCAAGTAGCCGCAAATAGTTCCGTGTACACCGGACCTGGTTACCGCATAGCTAAAGCCTCCTCCTACAAGCCCATACGCTGAAAGGTCCCTGGGACGACTAATTGGATCGTAACACTCATTGGCCCCGGCGGCTGGCGGACTGCCACGCCGTGGAGGGGACTCTCTTCCCGGTCATCAAAGCGGCAGATTTCTGCCTCAAACAGTTTATCTACAGCCTGGGAAAGGTTAAGTGTGCAGAGTCGCTGCCGAGGCTTACGACTCCTGTGATGAGGTACTGTATTTGTATATAACTGCTTGCTCCCCGCTGGTTGCAGAAGGACACTTTGGACCATTATATTTGTTTGGTTTTCCTTGGTGGGTTATCTATTGCCATATTACTGTACGAGGAGCATAAGACTTTCTTGGAGTTCATATACAAACAGCTGCCTTTTTACTGACAGTCTTAACCCCAGTCTTACATTCTGGCTTTCTAGCAACCTGCTCGTACATAAGTTTCTCCCTATGCTGTTGGGTATAACATATATCTAAGGACTCCATCACTAATAAGCTGCATGTGCTATACCCCAGCAGGCTGCTTTCATATAAGTTCTTACGTTGTATTATGTACTTGCAGAGTTTACCAAGATGACATTTATATGCTATATCTAACTTGGTATACATTGCCATCTTATTTTGTTCATTTGTGCTAAGTTTAAAACAACAATTCTTCTTTTTTTTTTCCTTTTCTCTTTTTCTTTTTTTTGTATTGTTGTGTTGCATTCAACGTTACTTAGTTTTATCTTAACTGAATTAACCTTTCTAGTCACATATTTTTACCTGTTTTACACTGAATTTTCTTTATGAACCCTCCTGTAGTTTTCTTTGGGTCAAATGTGAATTTAGGTGATTACACTTTAGATATAGTTTAAAACTAGGGAATTTGCTGAGAAAGGGTTTCACTTTAGATTAAGTTAAAAGATTCAGGGGATACATTAAATTAAAACAGTTACTTGGAATAGAAGTATAAGCACTTTATTACTTTGGAGCACACTCTGTTGGACTCTTTTTTGAGTTAAAATAATACAACAGAAGCGTAAGCACTTTAAGAGATATTGGTTCTAGGTTCTTTGCCTCTATGGAGTTTGTTCTGAGGCGGAACTATTATATATAATAGAGGTAAATGTATTAAGGAAACAACACCACGTAATTTTTTTTTTTTTTTTTTTTTTTTATTTTTTTTCTTTTTCTTTCCGCTTTAATAATAGTTAAATTAACACTAAGTATTAAAGACTTACTTGCACGATAGATAACACCTTGAGATAGCCCTGTTAGAGCAACACAAGCACGAATTGCTGATATACAGTTATCACAGGGAATACTTCCCTGCGCTGTTAGACGTATAATACTTTTTTTTTTTTTTTTTTTTTTTTTTTTTTTCTCTCTCCCTTGACATATTATAGTCTATTTAGGAATACGCCTAGTCCATGGACAGATATTTGCATCAAAGAGGCTCTCCTTCCAATATGCCTCCTAAATCAAAAGAAAAAAAAAGGGAGTAGCAGGAATCTGGATTCTAGCATAGTCTCCCCTCAAGACAAGGGGCCTTTTAACCCCCCTTCTAATAACATGGCAGAATTTGCAGCCGAAGTAGCTAAAATTTTGATGCCCCAATTTGACCTGATCAAACAGGAGATTAGAAATGAGATATCTAATCTCACTATAGAGGTTAGGCAATTCTCATCCAGAATGGATGAAATCGAGAATAGAATCTCGGACCTGGAAGACAGGTTCAATGTATTGGATCCAGCTATAGATACTTATGGTAAAACTATTACATCTTTACAAGCAAAGATCGAGGACCTTGAGGACCGCTCAAGGCGTAATAATTTAAAAGTGATTGGGCTTCCCGAAACCCCTGAGTTTCAGGATCTAATGACCTTTGTCTCATCTACATTACCTCAGGCTCTGCAGATTCCAGCTCCTGCTACCCCCTTCCAGATTGAAAGAGTTCACAGGATAGGTCAGCGTCGTGAGCATAGTGAGTCCCAGAGACCTAGGCCTGTGATCTTTAAATTTGTGAACTTTCAGGATAAAATGCTATATCTCCGACATTACAGGAAATGTAACCCTTTCACTTTAGGCCAACATAAGTTGTTGATGTTTCAGGACTTTTCCTCTGAAACCATGGCAAAGAGAAGGGATATGTCTTTCTTTTATGGTAGACTCCAGAGGGAAAAATACAATATTAAGCTCCTGTACCCTGCAAAATTAGTGGTACTGAAAGAAGGCACTACATATACACTGAACAATGTGATGGAAGCTGAAGCTTTCTGTAGAGAATCAGGGATACCCTAGTATGTATTATTTATTGTTGGACAGGGTTCCATGATCCTTAAGTCTGTGTATTGCTGTCTAGGTATTACATAAGTGCTAGTTATGAGAAATAAGAGTCAGTTTGGTTGTTTTATATTTTCTGAAAGGTCTTGGAATTTAAGACAGAAATGGTATAATTGGTATAAATGGGGTGTGTGTTGTTCGCCTTTTTTTTTTTTTTTTTTTTTTTTCTCTCTCTCCTCTTTCTCCCTCTCTCTCGCCGTCTCGCTGGTCCCTTTCCTCTCTCCACACCTAAGGGTCTGCCGCCCTCTACGTCGGGCTCTTCCCCCGACTGCCGAGAGTGTATATTTAATGAGCCTATTTGGATATATATCTATGGATTTAGAGACAAATAGTTTCCCTGATGAGTAAACTCAACCTACTATCTTGGAATATTGGCGGCATTAACTCCCCAATTAAAAGGAAAACTATAATAAAACACCTGGGTAAATTTAACCCTGATATAGTTTTCCTACAGGAGCTTCATCTCAATGCTCTTGAAATCCCTAAATTGAAATCCAAATGGGTGCGTGAAGTTTGGGCAGCCCCTTTCACATCCAGGAAGAGGGGGGTGGCCATTTTAGTGAATCGGAAGTTGGAATATCAGGTGATTAACACCGTTGCTGATCCTGAGGGCAGATTCTTAATCGTGGAATTAGAAATCAAACATACAAAATATATATTGTGCAATATATACGGTCCCAATCAAATTGATCGCAAATTTTGGTCTGTACTCTCTGTTAAACTACATAACTATATTGGGTCCAATCTAATTATCGGGGGAGACCTAAATTTAATGGCAGACCCTCTGTTAGATAGCTCAAACAAAAAGGCCCTAAAAAATAGGGATCGGAAATCCCGGACCTTACATAAATTTTGTACCAATCTGGGTCTGGTTGACATATGGAGGGTTCAGAACCCGGATGCCCGAGACTATACTTGTGTATCTCAAGTCCAGCAGTCCTTTTCAAGGATCGATTATTTTTTAATTTCTGAATCCCTGCTTAACTGGAACTGGGTGTCCAGAATTGAGGATATTGTCATTTCCGATCACGCCGTGATCGGGTTGAGGTGTGATATGACCTGCGAATATCGAGGTAAGAATCATATATATTTTCCTAAGTACCTGAGCAACAATATCAAGTTTCAGAACCAATTACGCTTAAAATGGGATGAATACTATAATAATAATTACAGTTATATAGATAAGATCGAAGTGTTCTGGGAGGCTTCTAAGGCCGTTTTACGAGGGGAAATTAAATCATACTCCCTACACTTAAAAAAAAGTGGAGCCTAGCAACTAGACAACTTGCTAATCGGGTTAAGAATGCATATAGGGCTTATATTATAAACCACACTAAAGTTTGTTGGGATGCATATATGACCGCAAAAACTCTCCGTGACACACATATTAAACAAAGTAGCGTTCAGGAAGAAATGAGATTGAGAGCAATGTACGGAGGCTTTATAGGCAGATCAGCGAAATTCCTGGCCAGAATTACCAAATCTTCCCACAGACACCCAATATCTGCTATTAAACAGGGAGACATGAGATATACCAAACATACTGACATTGAAAAAGTATTCTTTGACTTTTTTCAAGATTTATACAAAAGAGACTCTATTAACCCCGATAAGAAATTGGCATTCTGGGAAAAGATTAAGACCCCAAGGTTATCCTCCGAGGCCAGAGAAGTGATCAACGCTCCTATTACTGAGGAGGAAATCACAATGGCAATTAAGAATGCGAAAACGAATAAAGCGGCTGGACCTGATGCCCTCCCTATTGAGTACTATAGGATTCTACAGACTCAGGTGACTCCTATATTGAATAAGCTATTTAATTTTTATTTTTCAGAGAACACCAACTGTTCTCCCTCTTTTACAACCGCGAATATCTCATTAATCCTAAAAAAGGGTAAAGACCCGGAATTGCCTAGTTCCTATAGACCGATCTCAGTCCTCAACACCGACTATAAGCTGCTCGCAGCTATAATAGCCTCTCGATTGAAACCATAAATGGGTGATTTGATCCATGAGAATCAATCCGGTTTCATGTCGGGCCGGAACCCCCGTAAGAAATACAAGAAAACTATTAATCTTGATCGAATCCTTTTTGGAGTAGATATAAGTCCCTACGGGCATGTGAAACGGAAGATAAGGCTATTTTAACGATCGACGCGGAGAAAGCATTCGATCGCGTTGACTGGGACTACCTGTTCTCCGCGTTAGATCGGTTCGGACTCCCTGAATATTTTATTAATTATATTCGACTAATCTATAGTACCCCCTTCCTCGGCGGTCATCATAAACAATACATCTACCCAACGCTTCGAGTTATCCAGAGGGACTAGACAAGGATGTCCTCTTTCCCCTTTCCTATTTAATCTGAGTGTAGAACCCCTTGCCATCCGATTAAGACAAGAACTGGACGGGATCCTCCTAGTAGATGAAAAGCTAGTGTTGCTTCTATATGCGGATGACCTCCTAATATTCCTTTCCAACCTTAAGGTCACTTTACCCATTTTTCAAGCGATCATCCAAGAATTTGGGGAGATTTCTGGATTTAAGATAAACACCTCAAAATCAGAATTAATGTGGCTATATAGAAATCCCCCTTATTTTTGTAATCATCCCTTCCTCGAGGTCTCCCAGATTACTTATCTTGGCCTTTGTCTATCTAGAAACCCAGAAGAGTGGTATAAGATAAATTATAGGCCCAGCCTGGACTATTGTAGAAGGCAACTAGAGGAATGGACCTCGTTGCCCATATCATTAACGGCTCGCGTGACCTTAATTAAATCAGTCCTCTTTCCAAAACTTTTTTATATTATGCAGAATATCCCGTGCTTTTTACATAAAAAAGATATTAACATGTATAATAGGGCATGCTCCCAATTTTTATGGAATGGAAAGAGACCACGCATCGCGCCTCATAGGCTTATGAACTCTAAGCTTTCAGCAGGCCTTGCTCTCCCCAATATTCAAACATATAATCTGGTCATTATAGCCAGATTTGCCTTGGACTGGTTAACTGAGAAAGACCAAATCTCCTCGGTTATCTGGGAAAATCAAATGGTGGCCCCGTTCAATCTGAAGGCACTCTTACACTGTCCTCTCACCTCTCTGCCTGCTAATATATTTTATATGACCACCTTTAAGAACGTTATTGTGGCCTGGCAGAGGCTCTGCGTGGAAAACGATTGCTCCCCCTACATATCACAATATTTAACTATATGTGGTAATCCCGAGTTTGGGCCTGGCCTAAACAATCAGATATTCAAAGTATGGGCGTTAAAGGGTCTTCAAAATATGTTCCAACTACAGGACGCAGACGGGTATCCGCGACTGTTCGAAGATATTGCGATACAATTTGACTTACATCCACGCGAATTCTACGCTTATCTCCAAGCTAGACACTATCTTCAAGAGCTATGCTCAAAATACGGGAAAAACTGGTCCCGGGGTGAGTTACAGGCCAAGATCTCTCTGTATGCGGCAGGAATCTACACAATCTCCCCACTATATCTTCTCATAAATCAGAAAGCGTCAAAGACGCAGATGACTGAGATGGTGGCAATGTGGGAAGCATACTTCCCAGATATAGACGAACAGTCTATTACTGGGAGTTTCCAAATAATTCAACAAAGCTGGGTACCGACCTCCTGGAGAGAGTCACAGATAAAAATTGGCCTTAAAAGATATCTTACTCCTGCTGTTCTCTCCAAATGGTATAAATCTAGAGTTCTTTGCTCGAGATGTTCCTCATTAAGTGCAGACCTATTCCATTGTCTGTGGAGGTGCCCTAAAATCTACCAATATTGGAAGAAAATATCCTACTGGATGATGGTAACTCTAAAATTGGATCATAAACTATCTCCAATGGATGTATTCTTTCTGGTGAAATTCCAGGGAATAACCAAGAATTACAACCTGATAAACACTATAATCCTAACGGCTCGTAATCTTATTTTTAAACGATGGAAAGCTTCTTCCGCACCCACAATGTCACAATTTAAAAATGCTATGATCAACCATTTTATAACTGAGCAATTTAACATTCCATATCCACAAGATAAATACCTGCCTACATTCTTCAAAAAATGGGAAACATTTGTGAGATCTCTTCCCCTTGCACTCCAGAAAAAACTGATTAAACCCCTTAGAGATACAGAGTATGTTATGGTAAACATTCTAGCTGGCCACTTCCCTGGAGAATGGGTAACAGATGCTGGGTGAGGTGATTGGGTGGGGGGGTGTGATGAGAGAGCCGGTTATTTCCCTTTTTTTTTTTTTTTTTTTTTTTTTTTCTCTCCTCTCTTTTGTGTTTCGTTTATTTGTGGGGTAATGGGTGTGTCTGGGAGAAAGTTATTGACTGTAAAATAAGTAAAGATGAAAAATGATCACAATATATCACAAATGTAACATGTTTTTTAATATTTGACTCACATATGACAAATCCTGGCTGATTGTACAATTCCTGTGTTATCTTTATTATAGCATTCACTAATGTAAGGGGGATTTTTTGACCCTTACCTGACAATGATTGTTACTGTCTAAATTTTTATATGGAATAACTTATTCATTGTGATGCACTTTTTATAATTGATTATTGTAACATATTTTCTTTACTATAAATAAAAATTAAAAAAAAAAAAAAAAAAAAAAAAAAAAAAGGAATGGTGCGGGGACGAGAAAAAAGTATAATCTCTCTGCCCTGGGTGTTTAAATCTCCAAGTATCAAACAGAGTCTGATCTCAAAATATTTTCCATAAGTGTTTTGTTGTACTTTTAGATATGGCCGGGTATGGATTTGTTGTATCCAGGCTCGGTTGAATGGGTATATTAAAATCTCCCCTGATATAAAGAGCACCTTTAGTGTAATCTAGAATTTGAGTGAAATACTTCTTAAAAAAGGGGAGTTGTTTTGTGTTTGGAGCATATAAATTGACCAATGTTACTGGGGTACCATATAACAGGCCAAATATACAAAGAAATCTACCTTCTGTGTCTGTATATGTTTTAATATGTGTGAAAGGCAGGTGCCTACTTATCAGAATGCTAACACCATTTTTTTTATGATCAAAAGAGCTATAAATGTGCTGTGTATAGTGATATCCGAAAATACTTCGGTTCTTTAGTTTTTAAGAAGTGGGGTCTCTTGTAAGGAGAGGATATCCCCCTTTTTCTGTGAAGATCTCTAAGTGCCATTGATCGTTTCTGAGGTGCATTTAGTCCCTTTACGTTTTGGCTAATCAGGGTAATGATTTTATTGTTAGCTGCCATAGATTAGTTTATGTTTTGTGGTTAGGTAGTGATCAGAATAATGAGGCCTAGTCAGGACTATCCAAATAATTTCTTGAGATATTCAGTAACTTAGAAAGTGTACCTCCAGACCAGTGTACCAGAAAGAGAATAATAACCAAATGAACATGAAATAATAATCAGAGAACAATCTCCCACCGGGAGTAACTAAAAGAATTGAATATTAACATTTGTTTTAAAACAAGTGCAAAACATTTTGAGGATGGTAACCAGCTCTGTAAATGAGCTAATATTATTCAATATATTAAACCACTGTTGCATATGATATTTTAAAAAGGATGTTTACAAATTACCATAACTCAATTTAACTTTCAATATAATGTGTATGCCAAAGGGGAGGGAGAGGGAAGGGAAGAGGGAAGCAGGGAGAAAGGAAGGGTTTAGGGAGGTTTAGATAAGGACCATAGTGTCTATAAGGTGTTTCGTGACCCATTCACTAATATGATCTCACCACTCTTCTCGTCCTACTGTGCCCAGGAAGTTTCAGTGTCCTTCAAAGACCAATAGTAACAGATGAAAAGGGTGATTCTTATCAGGAGTTGAGAATATAGCAGTTGAGGAAAAAGTTTCCTTTTATAATCGTCAAGTTTTCTCGGCTGTTTGTTGTCGCTTACTTGACTCTGTTATAGCAGTTGGTCTGTTTTTCTTTGAAGTGGATGAACTTGGATGGTGCAGTTTGGTCTTGTGAGAGTTGGATACTTGTTGCCATTCCACTCTGTGTTGCTTTGCTCTTTTATGGACCGGTTGTTCCAGTGGTGGCTCTTCTCTACTGCAATCTGGAGGGTCTAGATCCAGAGCTTTACAAAAAAATGGGATATCGTTGATGGTTTTACAAGTCAGTTTCCGATTTCCGTGCAATACATATAAATGGAAGGGGAATCCCCATCTGTAGAGTATTCTTTTTTGCCTCAAAAGAGATGTTAAAGGATTCAGCTCTCTCCTTCTTTGGAGTGTTCTTGGTGAAAGGTCGGCATAAAACTGTAGGACCATACCTCGAAAGCATACTGGCTGATTTTTCCTAGAGGCGTTTAAGAGTTCTTCCCTTTTCTCTAAACTGTTTTTAAACTTGATGATAATGTCCCTAGGAGGAGCCGAGTCTGGCGGTTTAGGCCGCAGGGCTCGATTAGCTCTATCCCACTGGATATGTTCTGCTGTTTGTGACCCATTGAGGTGTTGGAATAGTGCAGGGAGATATGTCATTAAGTCCTTAGGTAGAACCGATTCTGGTATCCCCCTAATTCTTATATTTTTCCTCCGTCCCCGATTCTCTAAATCCTCTATCTTGTCGTGTAACGTGTCTAGAAGGGAGGACTGTTGCTCTGCTTGCTCTTGTAAAGATAAAATGGATTTGTTGGTTTGGCCTGAGGTGTCTTCCAATGCCTCAACCCTGAACCCTAGAGAGTGAATATCTTGCTTAAGTTCCGCCATCTCTTTAATACAAGATCTAATAATTTCAGCTATGTCTTGTTTAGAGGCAAGGGAGGAGAGTACAGATGTTGGGATTTGTGTCATGGGGTCCTGAGTAGGCGAGATTGGAATAGAGTTATTGGAGTCTCTGTCAGGTGATGAAGGCACCTCAGGGTCAGAAACTGCCGATAGTCTCAGGCTACCAGAGAAAAAATGTTTTGCTAGATGTTCTTTTGACGCTAGCGGTTTAGTGAGCTTGCCAGGCTTTATTTGTTTTCTGGCCGCCATTTCTGTACTTTTGTTGAGCACTGTAGGTGTATATTTAAAGTATCGTGCTATGGAGAGCTTTTGCCTGTCTTCTGGGTATTGATATATCTTGCTGTTATTGCCAGGCTAATAGGACATATTCTGTCTATAATTCTGTATTATAATTACCCACAGGATAACTTCTATAGCTTAAAGCAAAAAGCAAACAGGCAACGTTTGGTTTCTAAAAAGTCTGTGTAAATAGGCAGCTGCTCTATTTAAGATCGCTGTTAATGATAGCTATATTTCAACTGGGAGGCTATGGCAATGCTGCCTTATGTTGATTGCAGGGAACTAAGTTATCTAGGCCACGTGGGAGATGTCGTGCTGCGGTGTGTCACTATTTTCGGAGTGAATGTTTTTATTGCCCCCAGCTATCCAGCACCCGATAAACTGTGCTCACCGCTTTAAGAACCCGGCCCTTCTTGCAGCTTTCCGGTGCCTGGTCGATGTTCAGTCTCGTGGGCTGCTCATAGATATCCCGTCTGACAATCTGCACTACAGGGCAAGATGGCAGCTCCTGTTATTAGTACTCTCCAGAATACTCCGCCAATTAGTGGTCAAATGACAGGATCGATGTCCATTTTCTAAACCCCATGTCCCGGGCATCAGTTTTACCTCCGGCTGTGATATTGAGCTATGCCGTAGTATGCCATTAGCGGTCGGTTTTGCTAGGCTGGTATTACGGAGCTCTGGATTTATGCAGCCATTTGCACCGCGTCCGGCTCCGCCCAAAGTGCCCCTGTTTTTAAGATTATTTTTAGATACTGGGCACTAATTCCTTAAACTTTACAATCACTTTAATTATAAACAGTAAAACAACTGTGCAATATTCTTTCATTTTTTTATTTTGCCCAATTTTCCTGTAATCACAGAGGTAAAAAGTATAACCGTGTTGCAAAAGTGGGGAAAGGATAATCTAAACAATAAAAATTCTGGAGAAGACTACAGCCAGATTAGGAGTGGAGAGCAAACGTTGCGCTCGAGCAATAAGGGGTTTATAATGAGGGTTTGCGCTCATTGGGCTTACTGCTCCTATTATAAGTTGAAAGTAAACGCGATTGCTGTTTGCTCTAGAATGATTACCGCAACTTCAGAGCTCTAGTTAACTGTTTCGCAAAACAAAAAAGTTGCACAAAACACACAAAAAATACATTATACAGTACAGTTACACTCATAATAACACCATCTAATAAAAAAAAATAATGCACACAAAAGTTACAAGGGCACACATATATGAGATCTCAGGTTTTAGAAAACAAAAGTCAGGAAAATGGCTTTAAAATAGAGATACCTACATATACATGTACACACATAAAGACATATATATAAGTGCATTAGAGTCCTTTGCAGTTAAGCAGATGAAAATATGAAAATACATATTAATGCAATATTCATTTTTAATAAAGTGTATATTTACTCTAAATATTTCCCATTCCAATGTTCTGTACAAAGCAGAAAATGCTCTATATATTTTTAAATAGATATTCCTATATATTTGTATAAATCTATACCTACATATTACATATTATGATCTTTATATATAGGTATAGATTTATATTGTACAAAAAATGATATATATATATATACTGTGTATATATATATATATATATATATATATATATATATATATATATATACTATATTTCTGAATAAATAGAACATATTCTGCTATGTGCAGAAAATTGGAATGTGAAATATTCATATTTTTATGTCAGGTTAGCGCCCATGAAAAAATATTGTGTTTGTGCGAGAGTTAGGTGTTTTTGTTTTCTCCTGCTTTGGCTTCTATGGGGGAATATGTAAATACGCACAAGTGATATTGTAAGTTTGGCCTTTTGCACTCGTCGGGTTAGCGTGCAAGCGAAAACAGTTTTTTTCAGTATTTTCAACTCATAATACAAGCGCAACCAGATGAGCCCAAAAAGCTTACTTCTATCTCAATTAATGCTTGGGTGGCAGCGTTAATTAGTGTTCCACTTGTGATCTGGCCCTTCCCCTTTTAAAGGGACAGTCTAGTCAAAATCATGATTCAGATAGGGCAAGCAATTTTAAACAACATTCCAATTTACTTTAATCATCAAATTTGCTTTGTTCGCTTCATATTCTTTTTTGAAAGCTAAACCGAAGTAGGCTCATATGCTAATGTCTAAGCCGTTGAAGACAACCTCTAATCTCAGTACATTTTGTCAGTTTTTCACAGTTAGACACTGCTAGTTTATGTGTGCATATAGATAATGTGTGCCATATATATAACATTGTGCTCACTCCAGTGGAGTTGTTTATGAGTCTGCACTGATTGGCTAAAATGCAAAAGAACTGAACTAAGGGGGTAGTCTGCTTAGATACAGGGTAATCACAGAGGTAAAAGGTGTATTAATATAACCGTGTTGGTTATGCAAAACAGGGGAATAGGTAATAAAGGGATTGTCTATCTTTTTAAACAATAACAATTCTGGAGTAGACTGTCCCTTTAAGACTGAAAGTTGTAGATTGTCCAGTCCTGAAAACTGAAAGAGCACATGGCAGACGTCATATGCCTAACCATGACACATATACAGTATCTCACTAATGTGTTGTTTTATCTTAGCTTTTCTGTTGAGGACAAACAATAGAGATTTTGTTAACACAACTGATAGTAGCAAGCCCTGACATCTTCAAACTAAAGTCCAGATTCACTTCTCAAAATAAAGAAATAGCTAGTTGGGGTTTGAGCATTGAAATCAGTTGCAGCAAACAAGGTGTTAATCTATTCTAAAATAGTTCTCACTCTGTGACTGAGGGAAAGTATATACAAAGGTTCATATTAATCTATGAATGTATTATTTTATAAAGCCTGTTTAGTGTTTAAACATACTTTACACTTTTAACTCATATTGATACGTTCATATATTATACACTTATTACATTTAAAAGTATAATAAACAGTAAATGCATTCTAGACATAATGATGTATTCAAAGCAAACAGATTTAGAATAATATGTCGATGTTTCAATTCCACATCCCTTTAACTGGAATTTACCAGTGACTGGTAGGTCTCAAATCATCTAAACTCATGAAACTCCATGTCTCTTTAAACCCTACACAATCCCACACGCTTACACACACCCATACATATATACACACACACATACATATATACGCACACACATATATACACACATACACAGACACACACACATACATATATACACACACACATATATATATATATAAATACACACATACACACACATACAGTATATACACACACAGACATATACACACACACACACACATACATATATATATATATATATATACAACACACATACACCACACATATATACACACACACATATACACATATACATCTACACACACACATACATATTACACACACACATACACACACCTATACACACACTCATACACACACGTACATATATATACTGTAGTCAAAGTTCAAGCATATTGGCTCTATGAACGATCACTGTCTATGTAGACAATGGCGAAATATATGCACTAAACAAACAAAATTGGCCAAGGCCCAATATTTCTGTGAAAATCTAAACAATGAAATATCAAACCCTAGAAAGTTTTGGAAACTCATAAATAACTTATAAAATCCACCAATCCACTCCCAACCCTCCACTGTCAATCTGCATCTTCCCTTAAAAGTATCAAATGCCTTTAACAATTATTTTGTCGGATGCTCCACCACCCTGATTGACAAACTAATAAATGACACACATCCTGAAACTACAAATGTGGATCAGGCCCCTCTAAATCTGCAAAGGCCCAATATAGAGAAGTTCAATTTTAGACCTGTACCCATCAATGTCATAAAGAAACACCTTAATATTCTACAAATGAAAAACCAGTCTGGACTTGATCAAATCCCAGCAATGCTGTTGAAGCTCAGTGTGCTGGCAATTGCTAAACCTGTCACAACCCTAATTAACGAATCCTTGGTGCCTGGATACATACCCAAACTTTGGAAAACTACTAGAGTAGTGCCTATCCATAAAAGTGGTGAGTTAACCTTGGTTACTAACTATCGCCCAATATCATTGCTCCCAGTATTGTCAAAAATCTCAGAAAAAATGCGTCCATACGCAACTATGTGAGTATTACCAACAATCTAACTATCTGACCCCGTTCAATCAGGTTTTCGCCCAAATCCCTCCACTACAACTGCCCTCCTAAAAGTTTGCAATGACATCCATACTGGCATGGAACAAGGAGACCTAACTGGAGCAATTGTCCTTGATTTTGCAAAGGCCTTTGACACAGTAGACCACAACATACTACTGCTCAAACTAAAAAACTCAGGTATTGGTGATCGTCCGCTAACTTGGTTTCGATCATATGTATCGGATCGATCACAGTATGTCTCCATTTCTGACAGCGGACTCCCTCCCTCTCCCAGTCACGTGTGGTGTTCCCCAAGGTTCCATTCTTGGCCCCCTACTATTCACATTATTTATAAATAATCTGTCAAATGTCTGCAAATCCTCAACTGTACACATGTACGCAGATTACATGCAAGCAAATCCGATCTGCCGCAGCTTGAAGCAGTGCTCCAAGACCAGTTCACAGAGGTAGAAAAGCGGATCTCAAAAAACAAACTCTTCCTAAAAACTGACAAAACTGTCACAATGATCTTTGGAACGGTACCTAAATTACACAAACTACAAAATTCCAATCTACGCATCAAAACAAAATCAAATTGCACACTGACCACAGTCCACTCTTTCAAATACTTGGGTATGTTGTTAGACCCCAATCTATCTTTTGGCCTCCACATAGAAAAACTTGCATCTAAACTCTATCGAAAACTTGGTGCCCTGTACAGAAACAAATCCTGCCTAAGCCCTACAGTAAAGGAAAAGATTGTACAGCAAATGCTGATGCCAATCATTGATTATGGGGATGTAGTATATGCACCTGCACGGCAAACTCACCTTAATAAACTTAATACATTGTATAACTCGTTCTGCCGCTTTGTGCTACAATGTAACTACAGGAACCACCATTGTGACATGCTAAAAGAACTAAACTGGCTGTCGCTGGAATCCAGACGCAGCCTCCATCTTTCCAGCCTTGTGTTTAAGAGCTTTTCTGGGAAGCTCCCACCCCACCTGAGCAGAATGCTCTCCCCTGCTATTCCCACCTCCTATAACCTCCGATCCAATACCATCACATTATTTAGCTTGCCTCAATACAAAATGAAAGCAGCTCGATCCTCCTTTTCCTACAGAGCACCACAATTATGGAACGACCTCCCGCACACTTTCAAACCTTCCCCAAGCCTAAAATCCTTTAAGAGATCCCTCTCTACATATCTTAAAACAGAATGCACCTGTCATGGTTGATTATATATTTCCTACCTATTCTATGTTAAATTTTGCATATATTATGTATTAATAATCGGCTAGATTACAAGTTGTGCGTTAGGGTTAAAAAGCAGTGTTGAGAGGTCCCAACGCTGCTTTTTAACGCCCGCTGGTATTACGAGTCTTGAAATGACAGGTGTACTGCTCACTTTTTTGGCCAGACTCAGTAATACCGCAAATCCACTTACGTCAATTGCGTATCCTATATTTTCAATGGGACTTGCATACCGCCGGTATTACAAGTCTTCCAAAAAGTGAGCAGTACAGCCTCTCCTGTCAAGCCTGGTACCGCATTTAAAAGTCAGTGGTTAAGAGTTTTATGGGCTAACGCCATAGCATAAAACTCTTAACGAAAGTGCTAAAAAGTACACTAACACCCATAAACTACCTATTAACCCGTAAACCGAGCCCCCCCCCCCCCACATCGCAAAACAATAAAAAATATTTTTTAACCCCTAATCTGCCGAACCGGACATTGCCGCCACTATAAATAATATATTAACCCTAAACCGCCGCACTCCCCCGCATCGCAAACACTAGTTAAATATTATTAACCCCCAATCTGCCGGCCCTAACATCGCCGCCACCTACCTACATTTATTAACCCCTAATCTGCCACCCCCAACGTCGCTGCAACTATATTAAATGTATTAACCCCTAAACCTAAGTCTAACCCTAACCCTAACACCCCCTAACGTAAATATAATTTAAATAAATCTAAATAAAATAACTAACATTAATTAAATTATTCCTATTTAAAACTAAATACTTACCTGTAAAATAAACCCTAAGCTAGCTACAATATAACTAATAGTTACATTGTAGCTATCTTAGGGTTTATTTTTATTTTACAGGCAAGTTTGTATTTTACAGGCAAGTTTGTAGAATAGTTATTAAATAGTTGTTAACTATTTATTATCTACCTAGTTAAAATAAAGACAAATTTACCTGTAAAATAAATCCTAACCTAAGTTACAATTACACCTAACACTACACTATAATTAAATTAATTACCTAAACTAAATACAATTAAATACAATTTAAAAAAATTATCTAAAGTACGAAAACAAACAAACACTAAATTACAGAAAATAATTACAAGTTTTTTAAACTAATTACACCTAATCTAATCTAATAGGATTGAAGTTCAATCCTATTGTCTGATCCAATCAGGCCAATAGGATTGAGCTCACTTCTATTGGCTGATTGGATCAGCCAATAGAATGCAAGCTCAATCCTATTGGCTGATTGCATCAGCCAATAGGATTTTTTCTACCTTAATTCCGATTGGACTGATAGAATTCTATCAGCCAATCGGAATTGAAGGGACGCCCATCTTGGATGACGTCATTTAAAGGAACCTTCATTCTTTAGTTGGACTTCGTTGGAAGAGGATGCTCCGCGTCGGATGTCTTGAAGATGGAGCCGCTCCGCGCCGGATGGATGAAGATAGAAGATGCCGCCTGGATGAAGACTTCTGCCCGTCTGGAGGACCTCTTCTTCCCGCTTCGATGAAGACTTCTGCCCGTCTGGAGGACCACTTCGCCCGGCTTCATTGAGGAGTTCGGCCCGGCTGGGTGAAGACTTCTCAAGGTAGGGTGATCTTCAAGGGGTTAGTGTTAGGTTTTTTTAAGGGGGGATTGGGTGGGTTTTAGAGTAGGGTTGGGTGTGTGGGTGGTGGGTTTTAATGTTGGGGGGGTATTGTACCTTTTTTTTTACAGGTAATAGAGCTGATTACTTGGGGCAATGCCCACAAAAGGCCCTTTTAAGGGCTATTTGTAATTTAGGTATAGGGTAGGGTTTTTTATTTTGGTGGGCTTTTTTATTTTATTAGGGGATTAGATTAGGTGTAATTAGTTTAAAAAACTTGTTATTATTTTATTATTTTCTGTAATTTAGTGGGGGTTTTTTTTCGTACTTTAGATAATTTTTTTAAATTGTATTTAGTTTAGGAATTAATTTAATTATAGTGTAGTGTTAGGTGTAATTGTAACTTAGGTTAGGTTTTATTTTACAGGTAAATTTGTCTTTATTTTAACTAGGTAGCTATTAAATAGTTAATAACTATTTAATAACTATTCTACCTAGTTAAAATAAATACAAACTTGCCTGTAAAATAAAAATAAACTGTAAGCTAGCTACAATGGAACTATTAGTTATATGTAGCTAGCTTAGGGTTTATTTTACAGGTAAGTATTTAGTTTAAAATAGGAATAATTTAGTTAATGATAGTAATTTTATTTAGATTTATTTAAATTATATTTAAGTTAGAGGGGTGTTAGGGTTAGGGTTAGACGTAGGTTTAGGGGTTAATAACTTTTTTTATAGTGGCGGCGACTTTGTTGTGATTATGGGTTAATAAGTGTAGGTAGGTTTGCAGGCAACATTGGGGGGTGGCAGATTAGGGGTTAATAAATATAATGTAGGGGTCCGGCGATATTGGGGGGCAGCAGATTAGGGGTTCATAACTATAATGTAGGTGGCGGCGGTTTGTCCGGAGCGGCAGATTAGGGGTTAATAATGTTATGCAGGTGTCGGCGATGTCCGGGGGCGGCAGATTAGGGGTTAATAAGTGTAAGATTAGGGGTGTTTAGACTCGGGGTTCATGTTAGGGTGTTAGATGTAGACATAAAATGTATTTCCCCATAGGAATCAATGGGGCTGCATTAGGAGCTTTACGCTGCTTTTTTTGCAGGTGTTAGGGTTTTTTTCAGCCGGCTCTCCCCCATGGATTCCTATGGGAAAATCCGTGCACAAGCACGTTTTACCTGCTTACCGCTAACATAAGCAGCGCTGGTATTGAGGTGAGATGTGGAGCAAAATTTTGCTCTACGCTCACTTTTTTGAGGCTAACGCCGGGTTTGTAAAAACCCGTAATACCAGCGTTGTCTGCAGGTGAGCGGTGAGGGAAAACTGCTCGTTAGCACCGCACAGCCTTACCGACAAAACTCGTAATCTAGGTGTTTTTGTATTTTATTGTACCCTATTGTATCAATGCAATGTTTTGTGTACCCAGGACATACTTGAAAACGAGAGAAATCGCAATGTATCTTTCCTGGTAAAAATATTTTATAAATAATAAAATAATAATACACACACATACATATACACAACACAAACATATACACTCAGTATATACACACACATATACACACACACATATATATATATATATATATATACACACACTTATACACACACCACATACATATACACACACATACATATTACACACACACATACATATATACACACACACACACACACACATATACACACAGATATACACACACATATACACACACACATATATATATATATATATATATATATATATACACACATATACACACACCATACATATACACACACACATACATATTACAACACACACATACATATATACACACCACATACATACTGTATATTGCACTCTCACATATAACACACATACATATACACACACACATACACACGTATATACACACATACACAGATATATTCACACACATACATATATACAAACACACCACATATTCACACACACAGGACACACACACACATACATATATACACACTCATACATATAGGACACGCACACACACACACATATTATATATATATATATATATATATATACAGCAGGTAGTGGCAGGTGCACTCTCACTAACACTTTAATTCCAAATGCCAGGGTGCTAGAATAGGTGTAGAATATGGAAATCAGGAGACAGCACTCACTGGTCTGGACAATACTGTATTTATTCAGTGACGTTTCGGGGAATACACCCCTTCATCAGACCCTTCATTCAAATCTGCAATGCTTTTGATATTTATAATTTGTATCACTACTTTTTTAGGATGGATTGGGTTAGAGAATTGCAATCTTCAGTAAATCCCACATGCACCCCTGTCCCTCCTTATCTCTGAGTTTTGTTTTTTATATATTGTTTTGTTTTCTGTTTGTTGTTGGCTGGAATTACACCCCAATATCCCCCCCCACACACACACACACAGACACACACACATCTCATGCTGCTATTTGCAATTGCCAGATACTTAGTAAGTATGTGAGATTTGGGCTAGGGAGAGACGAAGGCTGTGTCATTTCAGTAGCAGATAATTGCACAGCAGATTATTGGTCCAGAGCCTAACATTACCCTCCGAATGCAATGTGTGTCAAGCAGGGGCCACTATATAGCTATGGACAGTGATTGTCAGTGCAAAAGTAGCAGTTCTGTCATCTTTCACTCACCAGGCTTTCTTTACCTGTTGCTGTACAAACACTGTGTCAGGGCAAGAGGGGCACATGCTCTGGGCCCTGCACTTTGGGGGCCCACACTTTCAGGGTAAATGTATAAGAAGGTGCAATATATATCCTGCATTTAGTTTATAGTATAAGGAGATGTAATATATACTGTTATTCTATATATATATGGGTAAAACGGGCTGTTGGGACAGGGGTGGGGACAGGGCATTCAGGGGGACGGGAATAAAAGCGCTGGGATGTGGGGACTCCAAATTTGTTTTGCCCAGGAACCCACCAATGCTAAGGGTATCCCTGCACTGTGTGCTCAATGGCAGTCCCAGGTGTGCTGCTGGTTACACCAATCAATACTGTTTGTTGTATAGCCATACATTTAAAAACAAGGTGTTCCCTTTATTGTGCCTTACCTAGGGCAAAGAGAAAGGTACATGTGATAAAAGGGAAGCCACCAGCATTTGTGATTGGCTGATGGCTGTCACATGATACAGGGGGCGTGGCAATAGTCATAAAAATCTACTACTAATTTGAAGTTCAGATTAAGTGCTATTGCATTGTCTTGTTATCTTGCATTTTTGATTATGCAAATCTACTGTATTTACTGGTCCTTTAAAGGGACACTTTGTGATAAAATCTGTTTTATTTTGTGTATACTGTCATACTTTCATTATATATGTTGCCCCTTTTCTTGTAAGTTACTAACAGTAAAATACACACTACAGACTTCACAAGCCTAACCTGCTATATATATATATATATCCTTAATTCTCCTCAGCATAAGTGATAAGATAAGATGCTGCAGAACAATGTAACTTTAATGTTCATTTAAAACAAATAACCTATTGTTGTTTTTCATTTTATTGTGTTGCTGCTACAATTATTTCTTATGGTCAAATTGTTAATGTTAAAGGGAACTAAAGGATTTTTGTTTATTGCATTTAACATTAATTTCATCATTACAAAAGATCTGCATGCAAAATGAATTATTTTAAAGCATTTAAAACTGTCAACTTCTTAACAAAATGTTCATTGTTCTGCAATCCAGGAAAACACCCTTTGAGAAGCCCATTGAGTGTTATTTATCTGATCTTGTTTGCTGTAACCAATTAGGGACAGGTATAAACATGTTCTGTAAATATCAACCAATAACTTTGCAGCATGCAGGAGAGTCGGGTGAGAGAATTCCACTAAATGTGTTATAGCCCTTCTTGGGGAAGTGGAATATCTAGATTTTTTAGATTTAAAATACATTACAGATTGTTGTTGTTTTTTCTGTGCATACTTAAAGGGCCAAAGTTTCATGATTTAGGTAAAGCATGCAATTGGAAAAAAAAACCTTTCCAATATACTTCGATTATCAAAATGTGTACGTTCTTTTTTATATGCACACTTTCTGAGGCTACAGCTCCTACTGATCATGTGCAAAAGTGCACAGTATATACGTATACCCATTTGTGATTGGCTAATGGCTGTCACATGAAACAGGGGGAGGGAAAATTGGATTAAGTTTGAAATTTGCCAGAAAAAAAAAAAATATATATATATATATTATATATATGCATTGGAGACATTTGCAGCCAAGTAGCTGAAAACATGTCAAATCAAATGTAGGCACTATTTATATTTAAAGGGATAGTAAACACCAAAAATGTTATTGTTTAAAAGATACATAATCCCTTTATTTACAATTCCCCAGTTTTGCCTTACCAACATAGTTTATATTAATATACTTTTTACCTCTGTGACTACCTTATATCTAAGCCTCTGCAGACTGCCCTCTTATCTCAGATCTTTTGACAAACTTGCATTTCAGGCAATTAGTGCTGACTCCTAAATAACTTCACGGGCGTGAGCACAATGTATCTATATGGCACACATGAACTAATGCCCTCTAGATAAGAGGCTGCCTTCAAGGGCTTAGAAATTAGCATATGAGCCTACTTAGGTTTTAGCTTTCAACTAAGAATACTAAGGAGAACAAAAGCACATTTTGGGAGATATTACATATACGGCGCAGGCTTCAACGCTGCAACCCACGCCGCCCGTAATTTCACCTCGCACATCGGGCTATTACATATACTGCGCCGGCAGTTCCAAAAGTGCCGTAAGTCGGATAAACTAGCGATTTCCAGAAATGAGCGTAAATACAAATTTCTGGAGTTGCCAGTGACTTACGGCACTTTAGAAACTGCCGGAGCCTAAGAAAAGTAAAAAAAAAATAATCAAATCTCCCGTAAAAATCTAACTCGCCTCCCAAAAATAAACCCGACATGTAAAACCCCTATATCCGCCTTCAAACCCACATCGGAACTAATAAAAGTATTAACCCCTACACCGACAACCCCCCCCCACAACGCAATAAGCCTAATTAAACTATTAACCCCTAAATCCGCCATCAAACACAACACCACAATAAACCTATCAAAGTATTAACCCCTAAACTGCCAAAGCCCACAACGCATATACATAATTAAATTACTAAGCCCCATAACCTAACACCCCTAACCTAACACCCCCTAAATGAACCCAAAATTACCTAAATTACAAAATACTAAAGTTACTATTAAAATAAAAAAAAAACTAACACTACTTTAAAAATAAAAAATAAACTAAGTATACATTAAAGGGACAGTCTAGTCAAAATTAAAATTCTGGTGTAGACCAATAGAATTTCCGCAGCTCTCATCCTATTGGCTGATTTGAACAGCCAATAGGATTTGATTAGCTCTCATCTATTGGCTGAATTTGAATTTGAAGAATCAATTCAGCCAATAGGAATTCAAGGGACGCCATTTTAATCGCGTCCCTTGAATCACTACCCAGTGTACGGCGGTGATCATACGAAGAGGATCCTCCACGCTCCGTGGCTCCGCGGTCTCGCCGGTCTTCAGTTCCAGGATCGCCGGTCTTCAGTTCCAGGGTCACCGGTCTTCAGCTCCGCGGTCATCGGTCTTCCGCTCCACCCTCTGCTCCACGCTGGATTGTTCCTGGAAGAAGAATGAAGAGGTCGCCGCTTGGAAGAAAACTTCACCGCATGAGACAGGACCTTCCCCGCCGGACTTCAGGAATGGTGAGTACCAACCTGGGGGTTAGACTTAGGTTTTTTTTTTTTTTAAAAAAATTTGGGGGTGTTTTATTTATTTAGATTAGGGTGGGCATTTTGTAAGAGAGATAAATGCCTATTTAAGGACAATGCCCAACAAATGCCCTTTTCAGGGGCAATGGGGTAGTTTAGGTTTTTTAGTGTAGGTTTTCTATTTTGGGGTGGTTTGGTGGGTGGGGGGGGTTTTTACTGTCGGGGGGACTTTGTGTATTTTTAATGTAAAAGAGCTGATTATCTTGGGGCAATGCCCTGCAAAAAGCCCTTTTAAGGACTACTGGTAGTTTATTCTTAGAGTAGGGGGTGTTTTTATTTTGGGGAGGTGTTAGTTTTTTTTATTTCAAAAGTAACTTTAGTATTTTGTAATTTAGGTAACTTGGGTTCATTTAGGGGGGTGTTAGGTTTAGGGGGCTTAGTAATTTAATTATTTATTTGCGGTGTGGGCTTTGGCAGTTTAGGGGTTAATACTTTGATAGGTAGTTTACATTGTGGGCTTTGGCAGTTTAGGGGTTAATACTTTAATAGGTAATTTGCGTTGTGGGCTTTGGCACTTTAGGGGTTAATACTTTAATAGGTAGTTTGCGTTGTGGATTAATGGCGGATTAGGGGTTAATAGTTTTATTAGGTAGTTTGCGATGTTGGGGTTGGCGGATATAAGGGTTAATACTTTACTTGTAGTTGCGGTGTGGGTTTGATGGCGGATATAGGGGTTTAAAACACTTTCAGACAGATTATGAGTTTTTGAGCGCTATAGGGAAATTAACGACCGCAGCATTTTTGGCGGTATTCACTCCATATAGCACTGGTATTACGAGTTTAACAAAAGCTGGCGTTTGCGGGTGATATGGCAGCATTGAGCTCCATATCGCACACAAATACCAGGGCTGCTTTGAGCTGCTGTTACTTGTCCGTGCATGATTTCCCTATAGACAACACTGGGGAGAGCCGGCTAAAAAAAAGCCTAACACGGAGTGTAAAGCTCCGTTAACGCAGCCCCATTGATGTCTATGGGGAATTTTTTTTTATGTTTAAACCTAACACCCTAACATAAACCCCCAGTCTAAACACCCCTAATCTGCCGTCCCCAACATCGCCGACACCTACATTACACTTATTAACCCCTAACTGCTGCCCCAATGTCGCCGCCACCTACATAAATTTATTAACCCCTAATCTGCCGCCCCCAACGTCGCCACCACCCTACCTACACTTATTAACCCCTAATCTGCCGCCCCAATGTCACCGGCAACCTAAATTACTGTTATTAACCCCTATTCTGCTGCCCCCAAAATCACTGCCATCTAACTACACTTATTAACCCCTAATCTGCTGCCCCCAATGTCGCCACCACTATACTAAAGTTATAAACCCCTAAGTATAACCCTAACGTAACCCTAACCCTAACAGCCACTAACTTTAACATAATTAAAATAATTCCAAATAAAAATTACAATTAATACCTAATAGTTATATTGTATCTAGCTTATGTTTTATTTTTATTTCACAGGTAAGTTTGTATTTATTTTAACTAGGTAGACTAGTTAGTAAATAGTTATACTAACTATTTACTAACTACCTAGTTAAAATAAAATACAAATGTACCTGTAAAATAAAACCTAACCTGTCTTACAGTAAAACCTAACATTACACTAAAATTAAATAAATTACATTAATCAAATACAATTAACTATATTACACAAAATAAAAAAAGAAATGATCAAATATTTAAACTAATTACTCCTAATCTAATAGCCCTATCAAAATAAAAAGCCCCCAAAATACTAAAACCCCTAGCCTAAACAAAACTGCCAATAGCCCTTAAAAGGGCCTTTTGCAGGGCATTGCCCCAAAGATATCAGCTCTTTTAACCTGGCAAATAAAAATACAAACATCCCCCCCAACAGTAAAACCCACCACCCACACAACCAATCCCCCCCTAAATAAAATTCTATCTAAAAAACCTAAGCTACCCATTGTCCTTAAAAGGGCATTCAGCTCTTTTACATTGCCCAAACCCTAAGATAAAAATAAAACCCACCCAATAAACCCTTAATAAAAACCTAACACTAACCCCCGAAGATCCACTTACATCCAGCCAGGGAAGTCCTCATCCACACGGCAAGAAGTCCTCAACGAAGCTGGGAGAAGTCTTCATCCAAGCAGCAAGAAGTCATCATCCAGGCGGGCAGAAGTCTTCATTCCAGACGGCATCTTCTATCTTCATCCTTCCGGCACGGAGCGGGTCCATCTTCAAGACATCCAGCACCGAGCATCCTCTTCATACGGTCCCAGCCGTACACTTAGGGTTCCCTTTAAGGAACGTCATCCAAGATGGCGTCCCTTGAATTCTGATTGGCTGATAAAATTCTATCAGCCAATAGGAACTGAAGGGTAAAAAAATCCTATTGGCTGATGCAATCAGCCAATAGGAGTGAGCTTGCATTCTATTGGCTGATTGGAAACAGATAATAGAATGCAAGCTCAATCAAATTGGCTGATTGGGTCAGCCAATAGGATTTAAGCTCAATCCTATTGGCTGATTGCATCAGCCAATAGGATTTTTTTACCCTTTAATTCCTATTGGCTGATAGAATTCTATCAGCCAATCGGAATTCAAGGACACCATCTTGGACGACGTTCCTTAAAGGGAACCTTCAGCGTACGGCTGGGACCGTATGAAGAGGATGCTCCAAGCCGGATGTCTTGAAGATGGACCTGCTCCGTGCCGGAAGGATGAAGATAGAAGATGCCGTCTGGATGAAGACTTCTTGCCGCTTGGATGAAGACTTCTCCCGGCTTCGTTGAGGAATTCTTGCAGCTTGGATGAAGACTTCTCCCGGCTTTCGTTGAGGACTTCTTGCCGCTTGGATGAAGACTTTTCCCGGCTTCATTGAGGACTTCTTGCCGCATGGATGAAGACTTCTCCCGGCTTTGTTGAGGACTTCTTGCCGCATGGATGAGGACTTCGCCGGCTGGATGAGGATGGATGTCCGGTCTTCAAAAAATGTAAGTGGATCTTCGGGGGTTAGTGTTAGGTTTTATTAAGGGTTTATTGGGTGGGTTTTATTTTTGGCTTAGGGTTTAGGCAATGTAAAAGAGCTGAATGCCCTTTTAAGGGCAATGCACATCCAAATGCCCTTTTCAGGGCAATGGGTAGCTTAGGTTTTTTAGATAGAATTTTATTTGG